>NC_054743.1:9305092-9605092 GCF_018143015.1 Lytechinus variegatus
CATAGTACACAACGATATTGAGCGTCCTTCACTAAAAACAAATGAACAGTGAATGTATGACATTAATATGTTTTCCCCCATTTTTTATCTCCAAGAGTGCATATATATCAACACCATTGAGGTTCAGTTTCATTCATATAGGCCTGCTTATACACTGATCGTTATTATTCAGGTTCGGCTATTACAAGCGGGGCATTTCCGCCCTTTTCAGCTGCCTTTAGCACTAAACCGCGCTAAACTGGACTAGATTTACGCTACCACTCATGCCCTTTTCACTGGTCATAACAATCGATTTTTACTCCTCTTTTCTCTCATTCCATTATGCTTTCAGGTAGAATATATAGATGTTGTATCGACCCTCATTTTCGCTTTGAATTACACCATTCATGACACACCACCAATATTATGATCTGGGAACAAATTTCGTTTGGTGTTTTTTTTATTATATGTTGTTGATTTATTTGCTGTTGATGCTGAAACCGTGAACACTCTGAATTCAATCTCACCCCCGAATTAACCATATAAAAATATGTATTTTTTATAATAAAAAACAGTGAACGGAAAAAGATGTGTGAGTGAGTCTGGGAGGAATAGAATCATAAGGAGACAATATTAAGCAATTATCAATGGAAGAAAGAGAGAACAGAGGGGGAAATATTAAAATAAGAACAATTGTTGAGGGTGATATAGTCGGTGGAAAACTCAATCTGAATAATAAATATTTGAAAATTAGAAGATAGGGTCAGGTGATTTCACTTATTCATTTTTACTAATATCAGACTGTTTTTTTTTCTAAGTAATTTCTTGTGTGATTCGTAAAAAAATAATCAGAGATCATGTCGTGGCTGATGGGGGATTTCTTATAGTCACGAGATGGTGAACGACCCAATTTGTTTTTCTAAATATTCAAAATGAGAATCTAAGTTCATGACAAGTTTTTACATAATATCCAGAAAATGATGTGATATTTTACCCCTTTTTCCATTTCCTTTTTTTCTTCTTCCTTTTCTTGCTCGGTCATGGAACTTGGTGATGAAGGGGGTGGGGTGGTACCCCAAGCCACCACCCCATCTGTACAGCAGTTGTAAGATTCTTGTTAGATAAATTGTTAAAACCAAACTAACTTTCACTCTAGCCATTCTAACAAGTCTGATTTAGAATTATTATAATAAGGATAATAATGAATTAGAAATGTATTACATTTAAACAAAAATCGGATCATGATTTTAAAAAATCGCTTACCAATGACTGTAGGCTCTAGATCCACATAAACTGCTCTTGGTATATGTTTGCCGGCTCCAGTCTCACTGAAGAAGGTGTTGAAGGAGTCATCACCACCTCCGATGGTCTTGTCTGAGGGCATCTGACCATCAGGCTGGATGCCGTGCTCGAGACAAAACAACTCCCAACAAGCATTGCCCATCTGGACTCCGGCTTGGCCGAGATGAAGGGATAGACATTCACGCTATAAAAAAATGAATGAGTGGACAGAGAGAAAGAAGACGAAGATAATACGAAGAGGATGAGAAAGAGGAGAAAAAAAGAAAATGATGAAGAAGAGAACGAAAGAGAAGAGGAAGAAGAAGATGAAGAAGAAAAAGAAAAAGAAGAAGAAAAAGAAAAAGAAGAAGGAAAAGAAGAAGAAGAAGAAGGAGAAGAAGAAGAAGAAGAAAAAGAAGAAGAAAAAGAAGAAGAAGAAGAAGGAGGAGAAGAAGAAGAAGGAGGAGGAGGAAAAGGAAGAGGAGAGAATACAGTATTACTTAATTTTTCGTCCAGCGCAAGAAAACATGATATAGATTATTCATCTTATACAGAATAATGAATATGAATGTTTTATCTGGACATGCATGTCTGTTCAATCATTGAACTTAAACTTAACCATGTTAACAGATTGTTCGAGTTAAGGTAATGAAGTTACATTTTCTACCCGGATGACTTATTGATTTAATTTTTTGAAGGTAGATTGGCACCTTTAATTCTCATACACACTTAAGAATAACGGCGTAATCACAGCTCAAGGTCTAAACAAAATTCAACCGTTTCATTATCAAGAAAATCATTAAAATGCAAATAATGTCTAGGGCAAAAGCCGTGATTTGAAAAGTAATCCGAAGTTCAATTCAAAAATATCAAATGATTATCGATTGCCCGCCGTTGTCATGGTGATACTATACAAGCTGACATACTATTATTCGATATGATTTTGCAATACGTTACTAAAAGTATGTGATTGGCGAGAGAGGAGTGAGAATAGTAATGGAAATCAATGAATGTGATGAAAATCGATTTAAAATCAATCTTCCAATGATCAAGGAAACATTCAATTCTCTCTATATACGCTTTCCCACGATCATGACGACCTAGACAGTAGTCCATACCGGGAGTCCATGATTGGAAGCAAACTCGTCTCCATTCTTCACATCCTCTGCTAGAAATCATATCAGTCATCCATAATTATATGCCTAATTTCTACATTTTTCTGATAGATCATTGTTTTTACGAATTTAACTGCGAACAATGTGTATAAACTATCACCATTTCTATATGTTAATAGCTCAAAGCATTTCATTAGAAGTTTCAAAGTAACATTAAGTACTGACAATCGAATTCGTTCGATTAATGACCCCCTTTACATATTTCGCTAATTAAGGATTTAGATAATCTTTAGTGACATACATATCTAACATATTTTATCAAATTCTATAGGGTCTTTTGTGGAGAAATAATTTTACCGATTTAATCCTAATCATTAAATTCTATCGATTGTTATGTGTTTTAAACAGGTACAATGTAGCTCATTGAGATAAAATCGTCGCTCATTCAGATAAAATCATTACTTTTGTGTAGGTAAAGCATTGCTCCCGATGAATATTTCAAATCGATCAATAAATTTATTATTTTGATACGAAACTTTTACTTACCATTTTGAGGTTTTTCGATGAAACGGATCTATTCTAAGAAGTGGTGTCAAGTTGACGACGAAGCAGTGATAACATCAACTTATTTTGCTTTACTCCAAAATCATTCACTCTTTCATTCAAAAGCACTTCTTTCCCTTTTTCCGAAGCAAATCTTGGCTTATTCGATGTATCAGTGATTCAAGAGCTGCTCATATAAGAGAAAATTTTGAAAATTGTTGAGAGAACTCTCACGGCCAAACAATCAAGGAGTTCTGGTGAGACCAAGTAGTGGAATGATCGGTGGCTATCGGGGTTTTATATCGATACACGCTGTCGTCTGCTTCGCGGATGACTACATGTTACCTAGGAACAGGGCGTGAACCATAGTAACTCCAAGTGAAACGTCGAGGCGATGAATAATGATGGTGTCAGATTTAAAAATCGGTTGATGCAGCCTTTTGTTTGTAGTACGGTCATAAAAGTAAAAAAAAAATACAACGAGCATCGTCCAATCACCTTTTTGGTCAGGTGCTGCTGCGGAAATGTGCTACCAGCATGAAATATAGGTTAGCCTTTCTCAATGTGAAGAACAAAAAGCTTATCATGCTAATGGT
Source organism: Lytechinus variegatus (assembly GCF_018143015.1). NCBI lineage: Eukaryota > Metazoa > Echinodermata > Echinoidea > Temnopleuroida > Toxopneustidae > Lytechinus > Lytechinus variegatus. Next base: position 9,308,607 of record NC_054743.1, read on the forward strand.
TTGTTCTAATCCGCTCAGAAACTGTTTGCATACAGTATTTTCATCTGGGTTTTTGTTTTGTAGTCAACGAAATTTTAAGGGTGTGATCATTGCTCTTGTGAGCTATCTCTTGTTTCCACGTACTTGATAATCATTGTACTGATTATCTGCATCTTCTTTGATATGTTTCAGATTTACTTTTAAAAATCATGCAGGTAGAATTATTTTTTAACAACTGATAAAACCAACGTCTCGGAAATAAAAATATATGAGCCACAATCTACATTATCCAAATGTACATAAACTTGATTAAAAGCGGTTTAGAATTTTTCATTCTTTTTAAATTAGGAACAAAATTACTTTTACCGTAAAACATTAAATTTTGGTTCTCCACTTTTAACATGTTTAAAAAGCATCTGGTTATCTTGTTTATAAATGATGAGAAGATATGTCAACAAAACCATGAATTTAACATTTAAAGAGATGATCCGCGCTGAAAATATTTATATCTAAATAAAAGGAGTAAAATTCACAAAGCAAAATGCTGAAAATTTCATCAAAATCGGACAATAAATAACGAAGTTATTGAATTTTAAAGTTTATAAATATTTTTTGAAAACAGTTATGCACATTGTCATGAATGTTCATTAGGTGGGCTGATGGTGTCGTATCCTACTTTCCCTTTTCTTATGTATGAAAAAATGAATCAATTATGATTTTATGTACATAAAATCATAATTGATTCATTTTTTCATACATGTTTAATGATGTGTCTCCATCATGATGAAACAATTTGCGGCAATAAATAACTAATGCACTTTAATCAGTTGTCAGTCCAATTGTTTTAGTTCTTCGTAGAAAAAACAGTAGACATTTGATTTGCCTTTTTGTAGCAGTGGAAAGAACCCGGGGGAAAGAATCAGGAAACGTGTTCGGTTTGTGAAACCGGGTGTGAATCGAGGTGATTATCGGTTCCTGGGGCCCGTTGCAGAAAAAGTTGCAATCAATCGCAACTCTAAAAACATTCGCAACTTGATTTTCAACCAATCAACAGCGCGCATTTGGGACTTGCGATTGATTCTTTGGCTTGCGTTTAAACGCAATTCTTTCTGCAACGGGCCCCTGGTGTCTCGTGTGTACAATAGATATTATTGGGTTATGCATACAATGAATACATTACAGATACTAATCATGTTTGTCAATGGTATCGGCTAGGTACATTAATCTTACCAGTAAGATCAGCATACCCAATATTTGAATGTTTAATAACTTGAGGAAATAAGTTGAACCGCCGTTTCAGAGAAAAGTGATTCCTTGATGACTGACATGCTGAGATTTCCATTAAAATAAAGTAAACTTGACTTCATTCAAAACAATATAATGACTTATTTTTACCATAGACCTAATAACTCGGTGTTAAATTGATTTCCTCGAAGTTGTAGGATTCTACAGTGATGTCTGTAATACATCCTCTTAAATTATAAAGCACTTGGAAAGCAAGGTGCCCTGGGCAAGTTCATATAAAAAGGTCGTATGTAAATAGTATGTATGTATATCATGCTAGCATGAGATCATTTGAAATATACCGCATGTAATAATGATGATAATGATAATGGATGGTACACTGATAATACTGATATTGATAAAAATTACAACTGTTTAAAATGTTCCAACGATGATGCAATATTACGGATGGACAATGAACAGTGATGGATATAATGAAACATTTTTATAATAACTAATTAATCTTGACTGGCCAAAAAATCTCTCCCTATGCCTCCTCGTTTTTTTTTGTTATCCGATTTTGATGAAATTTTCGCCATTTTGCTCAGTGAATTCTACTCTATTTATTTACAGTTACCCCCATGACTGGTCCACTGATTTCCAGTGGACTTAAAGGGATGATCTGGGCTGATAAATAGAGTACTAGAATTCACTAAGCAAAATGCCGAAAATTTCATCAAAATCGGATATAACAAAGTTATTGAATTTTAAAGTTTAGCAGTATTTTGTGAAAACAGTCGTCATGAATATTCATTAAATGGGCTGTGATGTTACATCCCCACTTGTTCTTTTGTATTTTATTATATGAAATTAGGTTTATTCATTTTTTTCCTCCAAGAACTAGAAAAATTGGATTAACAACTGATTCAGTGCATTAGATATTCATAGCTGCAACTTATTTAATCATAAGGGAGACTTATTCACACAAGTATGAAATTTAAAAAAAATATGATTTTATGTAAAAACATAAGAATACGGAAAGTGGGGATGTGGCATCACCAGCCCACCCAATGAATATTCATGACGACTGTTTTCACAAAATATTGCTAAGCTTTAAACTTCAATAACTTCATTATTTGTTATCCGATTTTGATGAAATTTTCGGCATTTTGCTCATTGAATTCTACTCTATGTATTAAGATATAAATATTTTCAGCCCGGACCACCCCTTTAAGGACTCAGAGTTGTGTTGTGAACATGACAAAGGCTCTCTGCAACGTGTCTGAGATTGGGTGGTCCTTTTCAGGATCAACACTTGCCCAAGAAAGATACATGGTGTACCGTGAAACCTACTGCACTATTCTCCTTCGCCATGGAAACCTTCAGAAGTGTCTGGTTTTGCACCCTTCCAATAACTTTACTCACTAAATTTATTTACTTTCCAGCCATATGAGCTCAAGGATTTTATTAATAAATTGAAAATGAAGACACATTGTCTGCAGCAAAGTTTGATCATTGTCTATAGGCCTACACTCTGAAGCTCTTTGTCTCCTTATCATGATTTATGAACAAAAAGAACAATTATATAAAATGTACACAGTATAAAAACGCTGTTTAATTATTTTTACACAACTCTGTTTACTATATGAACCTTACAGTAATTGTTCAATCAGTTTGAACAAGTTTTTAAATCTTTAAAAAACAAAGTTTAATTTTAAATATCTAATCTTCAATAAATTAAACATGATTGTTAAAATTGTTAAACAACTATTGTAAGATTCATATAGTAATCAGCGTTCTATAAAATCTTAAACAGTGTTTTTACTGTGTAAAACCCACAACTGGGACCCGATTCATAAAGAGTTTCAACTATTGTAATTTTGCCATTAGGGCAACTACCATGGTAACATGGCTCAGCAACCAATCACAACAATCAAGGTTACCATAGAAACTGTAATATTGACAAAGTTACAATTATTGTAAGTCTATATGAAATGGGCCCCAGGGGTACAGAGATTAGAGAGAAGCGAAAAGTAACCCTCAAGAACAACCGCTACGTGTTTTATGAAAGTTGTCAGCACTGACTAAATTGTCAGTGCTGACTATTTCAATGAAATCCTTGATTTTGATTGGCAGAGAGGCACTGGTCTCTTACTGTTACTATGGTAACTGTAGGAGAAAGACAACTTTCAGTGCTGGCAACTTTCATGAAACGGTCCCCAGGTATAAAGGTGTATTTTGGCCTTTGACACCTCTCATTATACTTTCTTTAAGTTCACCATTTATTGTTATATTTGGTCATTTATGATTAATTGATGATTTTTTTTTTTTCAAAATAATTATTATTTGTATAGCGCACGTATCCACCATGTTAGTTTCTCAAAGCGCTCCTTTATTGCCCCGGTTAAGCTAATTTTTTTTTATTCCGGTGCTCACAGCTTTTTGAGGAATTGCTTCCTGCTGGTATTTTACCTCACCTGGGTAGAGTGCTGCACAATTTCTTGCTGAAGAAAAATACGCCTTGGCTGGGAATCGAACCCACATCCCTCAAATTGAAAGACTAGAGTCTTAACCACTAGACGATGATCCAACATTTAGGGCATTGCATTTTCTTTGTCATATATAATTTAGTTTTGTACAGTCACCATCATAAGATTTTTGTCCTTTAAAAATGTTTTATGAAAAAGGAGTCATCTTCCTCATTTTCTTCATTTTCTCTTTTTTCACATTCTACCCCACCCCTCTGGCGTCTCTCCTGATGATTTCGCTACTAATTTTTTTGTTAGGTGTTCTACCGAGGTCTCCAAAAACCGTCAGCTCTTGATAAAACCGTCGAATTGTCAAAAAATCTGATGTGATATTAACACTGATAGAGAGTGGAACCCTTGTTATATCACAATTTGGTAACCATGCGTTCGCCCTTTCGTAGCCCCACCCCCTCTCCACCTACCCCGTCGGAAATGACAGTCAGGACACTGGTTTATGACAATGACGTCATTTCAGGGCTTTGCAAAATGTGGCAATTCTATTGTTTTAATGTGACCTTCAAGCAAATATAATGATGATTACACGCAGTCTATGGTATAAGAATACGCTGTGATATTGGACGTACTTTGACACGCTACAATGAGGAGAGATATCTATTATGATATATCAATAAGGATGTTTGCTTTAGTGATGTATAAAGATGTATGGGCTTCAAATATGTCACAGACGACACTCTCAAAAGAAGATTTTCCTCTTCCAGTCGCCAATTAATCTGAAAAACAGACTAAAGCAATCTACTCTAATGTGAAATTTAACCTTGTCCTACTTGGAACTAATAGAATTTTTATTAAAAATATTAGATCATTGAAAAAACTACAACAGTTTCATGAGAAAGACCAAAAATATATATTTTCCATAAGATAAATCATATTGAGTGCACCCCTCTGATTGTTTTAGAATTATTTTCATCATCAAAATTGTATTATAAAGTGCACACACCATTATAAAGATGCACGTTAAAAAAAATTTGTTTAAAATGTTATTTAGAATTTTCGAATTTTGTGGGGACTGGCGTAAAATTGACAGAGAAGTGGTGATGGCGCTGTTGCAGATTTATCAGAGTTATCAATAGATTTATGTAAAAATAATGATTGTTTTGAAGGGGAAATCCCAAACAATGAACTGAGGCGTGAAATAAAAAAAAATGCACTTGGACATCAGTCAAGTATTATCTCCATACTAGACCTGCACATGGAACAAAGTTATATTTTCATTTAGGCCTGCAGTAAAAAGGTAGCGAAATATCAGAGGCGTATTCGAGGGGGAGGGGTGATAGACCACCTTTTGTCACCTTGTTTGGGGGTGCTTCTGTGATGGCAACCCTCCATTTTCTATTTTCCATACTCGGCAGAAATAGTTTATACCAGCCACACGCCCCCCCCCCCCCTCATGGTCAAACCTGGACCCCCAAGGGTAATATATAGAGCAAACAGGGCAAATGTCGGAAAATTTAGAGGATGCTAAGATTTGTCAGGATATTCGAATTTACCCAAACCTGTGATTTTTTTTCAACTGAGGAAAAGGGAAGAATTTTTTCAGCTGAGGTAAGATGAAGAAGTTTGAAGCAGGTGAAATGCTAGACGTCAACAGGAAACCACCTCGGCTCTACCCGAACTTCTCGCAGACACTGCACAAATTTCACCTTATACCTTAAAGTAGCATCATCGTTATTGTGATTCATGTTTATCATAAAAAAAACCTTTGCGTGTTTGCTAGCTCTTCGCAGAGCTCGCCACTATGAACTCAAGTCAGTGAAGGGTTTCTATAGGCTTTTGAATACAAACTCCGAGGTCGAGAGTGCGCGGGGGCTATATCATTTCGGCTGATATTTGTAAGGATATCGGTCAATGAAGGTCATGAAAGGCTAGTTTGCGAGTATTGGAAGCACGTATATAATGAGGCGCCGAAAGAAGAGCTGTGCGTATATATACGATTCTTCACTGCCATCAAACCATTACCAGGCAATTGGATTTGGTGATTATTATATTTATTCATATCCTGTGTTCAACTGTGCAGGTTCTGCCTTGCTTTACTGATTGCCCATATCGCATGTGTTCTGGATGAGTGCAAAAAATGAACGGAATATACCTGCATTGAGGAAAGACTCACTTCCCTGCCTGAATATTATGATAGGATCAGGAGCTTCGATCTGTGCAGCCTACCCCACGGTATTCAAGGTATTCACTGCAGAATATATCGTTTTAAAACAACTAGAGGAGGAATGCCGTACTCAAAAATATAAACTGTATTCCTGATAACTCTGATGCTGTACTTGTTTATTACAAACCCACACTGTTCGAAGCAGCTCCCCGAGTGAAAGAGTATAAAACAGTATTTTAAGGCTCTGTGTTATGATGACGAGGCTGATCGGTTGTACACGTCTTTCTCGGATAACCATTGTCATCGTAATGTTTGCGCTGATTTCGTCGATTTTGTTCACAATCAACCTGTACCATAAACGAGGTAAGACCCGGGGGTATTAAGATGGATTATATCTTGTGAGCGAGGGGTGGGGGCCTGGCCTGGGTGGGGGGGATGAGGGGACGCCACAGCAGTAGTAATAATTAGCCCCCTACACCAATATCACGATGTAAACTTTCGAATGAAGTGTGGAATGTCAAGCATGATCTTTACATAACATAATTCTGTTATGTTTGTATGTTCTTATTTTTTCGCCTTTTTCACAAAATCAACTCGATGATTAGATTTCAAGTGAATAAATTGCTCTATACCATGAATGTTGATTGTATAATTTTATACCGAAATTCTTCTGTTGTCAAGAATTCAAGCGAATGTCGTTACCTAAAACTGAACACATTGCCTTTGTTTCAGAAACATTCTCATTTGAATTGGAGTTCCATGTTTTCACCTATTCCTTTCCTCCAACTGACGTCCGATAGCTTGAACTTGACAGTCTGATGATGGTACATGACCCCTTCTGTCAGGATTCATTTAATTCACATCAATACCATCCCTTAACTTCCTGGTTAAATAGTTTGACCCAGCCTACTTTATCAAGGGTAACGCCATTGGGGTCAGGGCGACGTACGTCCCCCTTCGATTTGACAAGTGATCAAGAATATAAAAAAAGCATGAAAAAGGAAGAAAAATGAGGGAATAACTGAACTGATTAGATTGGACTCGGGATATCATTCCCCTATTTATTTTCATCGTAAATGAGGTTATTGTTGAGTCCTCTACAAAATTCACTGAAACCGCCCATGTAAATGTACTTCAATCGTATGTTAAAGGTAATAATCATGCTTACTCGGGGCCTACTGTTGTGTCAATGTGTGTGTGTATTGGAAATAATGCTTGTAAGCGGAGATCTTTATTTTATTTAAACCGCATCTATGGTTAAAATTTAAGTAAACTCTGAAAATACATAATACACCCCTCCACAACCAAGAATCTTGTTTACCTTCCTAACAGTTTGCAAAGTACGCACCCATGGAATGGCTTTCCTGATCAAAATTATTTTGTAGAGACTTCAGCTGTTCAGGATATGTAGTTGTCTGTGAAGTCGATGTGATTTATAAATGAACTTGAGACGTAGCTAAATAGAACACCACATGACAAAGCTATTTCCTCTTCGCGTAATACATACATCCTTTATGATTTTTTAATGTATAAAACAGTCGATGAAGTGAAATGAAATAACGGCGAAGGCAAGGAAAGAATGTTCAAGTCGAACACAGATCGAAGATTTCCGATTACAGCTTTATATATTCGGCAAGTTCGGTATCCTTGATGATTTGATATTATCCGAGGGTTGTGTCAATCCGAGAACGAAAAATGGTTGTTCCAAAGAATTTATCGTTTTAATTCGAAAACGAAAGAAAGTTGTTATTTCGAATAGCTCTGATAGTCCGAATATTGAAGTAAGGTTTGGATAGTTGAACAGTAATTTTCGTAATATCGAAACTTCATGATAATGCCACAAATATCGGGATTCAAGGAATCTCAAACCCTTCGCATGTTTCGGTATAGTAAATTTCGGATTATTCGAACCTTCGGAATAATGAACACTCGGAATAGTGACAATTCAGAATAACGAGAGTCAAGAACATGTATCACTTTTAAGGGTGATCATTCCTTGGACAGTGAAATTCACCCTCAAATCTCTGCCCTTTTAAAGAGAACGCTTTGAAAAACATTATTTGCGCCACAGCATGGGATCGTCGGAAAGGACAAAAACAAAAATTCAAGTTATAGATTTCAATTAATTTTTACTTTCTCTGCATTTTCATAATTTCAGATGTGGGCATATTCCGAGAAAACCACAACTATAAGTCACGTGACCAATGTCCATGTGTCTCTGGATCCAGAATAGACCCTATTCAAGCTGTTTATAATGATACCAATTTAGCTTACAACAGCCCTGAAAAGTCACAGAGATTGACCATTGTAAAGCCATGTGGATCTCGTTACGGAAAAGCTGTTTTAGGTGACGTAAGTAGAAATAATTAAACTAATTTGTCAAAGTTAAAGGTCAAGTTCACCCCCAGAAATATGTTAATTTGAATAAATAGAGAAAAATCAAGTAGCATATAACACTGAAAATTTCATCAAAATCTGATGTAAAATAAGAAAGTTATAACATTTTTAAGTTTCACTTATTTTTCACAAAATAGTCGTATGCACAACTCAGTTACATGCAAATGAGACAGACGATGATGTCCCTCACTCACTATTTCTTTTTTTTTTATTGTTTGAATGATACAATATTTCATTTTTTACAGATTTGACAATAATAACCAACTTGACTGAATCACAACAATGCTCGTTCCACATGTTCATGGAGGAATTAATCACTGTTTCACTTGACATGAAAATGTTATAACAGTGATAATGGCACATGTTCAGGGAGAAATACAATTTTGTTTCACAGGACAATAAGAAAATTTGAATATTTCATATAATAAAATACAAAAGAAATAGTGAGTGGATGACGTCATCAGTCCCCTCATTTGCATACCGACCAGGATGTGCATATAACTGTTTTGTGAAATTAAGCGAAACTTTAAAATTTCATAACTTTCTTATTTTACATCCGATTTTGATGAAATTTTCAATGTTATGCTTGTTGGATTTTTCTCTTTTCATTCAAATCAAGCTTTTGTTGAAGTAGACTTGTCCTTTAAGTACAAAAGTTGAATAAATAAATGACTTAATGAACACGAAGCCGAGGTTAAGGTAGCCGATTTCTTTTATAAAAAAACACATTTCATGAGTAAATTTTGTTAATATATTTCATATTTTTAGGGGTTTACTTGGCTTAGCTAATGGTTTGTACTTTATTGCTTTGTTCCTTGGTTTAGTTGTTTTGGGCAGGATCAAGGCTCATTTGAATAATGTCTTTGAGAAAGGAGATAAAAATCAATCTAATTAGCCATGTGAAACCGTCAAACGAATGTCATTGGCTCATTGTGTTCCAGATTTGATGTCTTAGCAAATCATTGTATGCTTGATTTTCATCATTGATTGTACATTGTAGTCAATGAAATCAATCGTAGTAAAATGTTCTACGATCATTGCTAAGCTTTGTGTTATGGGCCCCAGATGTGGATTAAACAGATCCGGAGTAGAATTTGTGAAAGTTCAAGCGGGGGGGGGGGGGGGATCATAATGGCATCATGAAACAAACTGGAGCAGACGACCTAAAGGAATGAGATTGACCTTATTCCATATGGGGGTCAAAATGAAAATATACCGTAATAGATATCTTGATTTGACAGTGTAGTGTTGTAGGAATAACCCTAAAGTATTGTGTGTGTGACATTTTAAGATTTGAGTTTCGCAAAAATAAAAATTGATTAACCATGGACTTGTTATTTCCCATCGTCTAGTTTCAATCTCTGAACGGTGCATGCACAATTATATGCTAGTGTTCCCTCTATCCTGTATATAGTCAGAGTGATGGAAACAATTTTTTTTGTTGGAAATTCATGCTCATGGTGCTTGAACTGATTGATTTGTATGCTTTCATTAATTGAGATTTGGATTTTAGATAACTTTTCAATATTTTTTTTTTCATTTGTGATCATGTGTTTTCTTCGAATCGGCAGGACATTACTGTAGTCTACAACCGAGTACCGAAGTGTGGTAGTCGTATGTTGATCCACTGTGTTAGATCTTTAAAGAACCACATCCATGGTCCACTATCAATGATACCACAGAAATACAAGGTGAGTGTAAAAATGTCTTCTTTCCACTTGTTGATTCACTTTATTGATTATTTCTTGTTCTACCATGGCAATTATAATTTTTTTCATTTTGTAATAAATGTTCAAGCTTTCATTGAAACAGATTTGCATTTTAGGAAAAATAAAATCTGTTTCCTTATGGGGCACAATCTCACTGACAAAAGTAAAATTGTAAAATCTTGTCCAACTTTCTGAGAAAATCACTTGCGTACAGATGGGGGGGGGGGGGCATGCGTGGACCTCAAATTTTTTTCACTTCCAAGAAAAAGAAATCGAGAAGGGTGAAATATGATATTATTTTCTGAATATTCTGTAAAAATCTATCACAAAGAGTTTTATAATTAACAAAATGTCAATTTTTTGCCGGCTCGCTTAGGTCGCTCGCGACTTTTTATAAATGTTGTAGAATATACGCCATATCTGGTCTCCTATTTTTTCTCTCATTACACTAAGGGAAAAAATAACACATCAAAGATTATGAGAAGGCATAAAATATACACTTTACACTTTGGAATCCATCGAATAATTGTGTTTCATTCGGATGTATTTTCGCCAAACCTTATTTGTATCATATCGTTGCTTTTAGCAAAATCGGGATGGAGAAACCCTCAAATCTTGACAGCTTAGATTGAAATGCGAAAATGCGAACATTATAATATTTTAGATTTAGAAATAAAGACAAAATGGAACAAGCCATGAATCTGATATCTGGTACTTGGATAGTTTCCATATTGTATGATATCATCCAATAGAGACCAAATCGGCACCCTGAGGCTCGTGCTCACTTATATTAAGTGAAAGCACGGTTACTGGTATAAAGGGGGTGGGGTGGGAGAGGTTTCTTTTGATCAAAATCAATCACAATTTACAAAGCAAAGTGAAAAGGAAATAACATGAGCTGCCTTCTATCAAAACACTGTCCATAAATTGTATTCAACTCACATTTGGTATTCTTCTTTTTTAATGTTTTCGGTTAACATTCGGACGGGTCGTGTCCCCTTGGCCTTGCCTCCATGCAGAACACGTCCCTTCTAGGCATATATTATTTTGGTACCTGTTACATTTCAATTGAATTACGATTGTTAGTGTAAATGGTAATGGGATCATGGGGTGCTGAGTTGAGAGATAGTTTTCATATCAGTGGGATGTCACAGGTATGGTAATGTGATTCCGTTTTGACGCCGTATCCAAGAGATCGTGATCGATTTTAGTCTATTCATGCAGAAGCATAATGAGCACTGGCGTACCTAGGATTTTCCAAAAGGGGGGGGGGGCAAATTTTGTGGAGGATATTTCGTCCGCGAAAAAATTTGACAAGCCCCCCCCCCCAAAAAAAAAGTAATCTAAAAAAAAAGTCTTCAACCAAAAATCAAGGATTTCTTACCAGAAAAAAATGACAAGCAAAAAAAAAGGTCTTCAGGTTCAAACGTGAAGTTCACACGTCTGTTTTCATTGCATATTTACATTACATAATATTAATTTGGCTTCTCAAAAGGGGGGATCAGTTGTGACTCGTCAGGGGGACAGGGATACGTCCCCTGCATGAGTTGTGACTTGTCAGCCCCCCCCCCCCCCCCGTTAGGTACGCTAGTGATAATGAACAAGAAATTTTAAGGGGCCAGACATGGCCTATATATGTGGCAAAATTTCTACGAAGTTGCAAGCGAGCAAAGATTGTGATAGATTTTGAGGTAACATTAAAAGAAATATCTCACATTTCACCCTTTTACCCTTTTCTTTTCTCTCCTATTTTTCTTGTTTCTTTCCTGGGCGACAGACTTCTGAAGATTATGACCCCAATATCCCTATCAGTACGCCAGTTTATTCATGGCAATTAATCATTTATTTATGCAAAAAATACAAGTAAACAAGCTTTATTGAATTTGTTTAACATTACAATACCACACAATAAAAGTAATTATTATTCATACAGACAATTTTAGAGCCCAAATACAAGTGTTATTTTGTTGATGCACTCGACCCACTTAAAAAGTTTGTTGAACTCGCCTAATATTTTGTTCCGAGGTGACACAATATTGAGAATATTGGACGACTAGAAGGGGAATCATAATACTGGATGTCCCATTTTTCGGTCAATACAAGGAAATATAGGACTCGCTTTGCAAAATAATGGACTCGTCTTCGACTCGTCCAATATTTATGCAAAGCTTGTCCAATATTTACTTGTATTAACCTCAAGGCCATCCATTATTATATAATTATTGGTTAAATATTGTATCTCTAAATGCAAGACTTAGTAGTTTTCTCTTTCATAGTTTTCTCTACTATAATGATTATTTTGGTAAAAATACGAGCTACATTATATGGATAACATGCAATAAGAATTTCTTATACTTGTATAATATACATATGAAACGATACCAGCTAAAAGGAAATATCTTGTCCTTCTGGGCCCCGTTGCAGAAAGAGTTGCAATCAATCGCAACTCTAAAAATCATGCGCAACTTGATTTTCTACCGATCAACAGCGCGTATTTGGTACTTGCGATTGATTTTTTTTACTTGCGTTTAAACGTAACTCTTTCTGCAACGGACCCCAGAACATATACAATATTAATACAAGGGGGCTATTTCTTGAAAAAAAATGCAATCAGGCAAGTATAACATGATCCAGCAGCCGATCAAAATCATGGTTACCAAAATCGTAAGTATTATATAACAAATTCAGCACTATTTACATGAATGACACTATTCAAGCGCATATACAAGATATATGAGATGATATAAAAAAAATATCGAGACCATGATATTCCTTCATATCAGTTACATGCCACTAAATAACGAATTCGTTCTTTATGATATTTTTGCTACAAATGTTGACAATCCAAATGTTTACCAATCTATTATTTATTTATTTATTTATTAAAACAGCTAGGAGCAAGGTTAATTCAACCCTTCATGTTAAAAAGAAAAGAAAACACACACAAAAAAAACGGAAATGAAAAGAAAGAAAGTAAAGAAGAAAAACAATATGAAAGAAGAAAAAAATAGAATAATGAAGGAGAAAGAAGGAAAAGAGAAATAACTTAACTATAAAAGAAGTTATGATTTTTTTTAAAAGCTCAAAAAATCAGTGGCAAAATAGTGATTTCTTGACTAGTTGCCAGCCAAACCAAACAAGAAAGAAGTAGCTACCGTTTTTGTCTCACCTTCATAGCAGAGTGAGACTATAGGCGCCGCTTTTCCGACGGCGGCGGCGACGGCGGCGGCGTCAACATCAAATCTTAACCTGAGGTTAAGTTTTTGAAATGACATCATAACTTAGAAAGTATATGGACCTAGTTCATGAAACTTGGCCATAAGGTTAATCAAGTATTACTGAACATCCTATTAGAGTTTCATGTTACATGACCAAGGTCAAAGGTCATTTAGGGTCAATGAACTTAGGCCATGTTGGGGGAATCAATATCAAAATCTTAACCTGAGGTTAAGTTTTTGAAATGTCATCATAACTTAGAAAATATATGGACCTAGTTCATTAAACTTGGATATAAGGTTAATCAAGTATCACCAAACATCCTGCATGAGTTTCACGTCACATGATCAAGGTCAAAGGTCATTTAGGGTCAATGAACTTTGGCCAATTTGGGGGTATCTGTTGAATTACAATCAAAACTTTAAAAATTTTTGGATCTGATTCATGAAACTTGGACATAATAGTAATCAAGTATCACTGAACATCCTGTGCAAGTTTCAGGTCACATGATCAAGGTCAAAGGTCATTTAGGGTCAATGAACTTTGGCCGAATTGGGGGTATTTGTTGAATTACCATCATAACTTTGAAAGTGTGTTGGTCTAGTTCATAAAACTTGGACATAAGAGTAATCAAGTATCACTGAACATCCTGTGCGCATTTTAGGTCACATGACCAGGGTCAAAGGTCAATGAACTTTGGCCATAATTGGGGTATCTGTTGAATTACTATCATAACTTTGCAAGTTTATTGATCTGACTTTTGAAACTTGGACCTAAGAGTAATCAAGTATCACTGAATATCTTGTGCAAGTTTCAGGTCACATGATCAAGGTCAAAGGTCATGTGAGATCAATGAACTTTGGCCGCATTGGGGGTATTTGTTGAATTACCATCCTACCTCTGTAAGTGTATTGGTCTAATTCATAAAACGTGGAAATAAGAGTAACCAAGTATCACTGAACATCTTGTGCGAGTTATAGTAGTTTTCAAAGTCAGCACTGCTGCTATGTTGAATCGCGTGATGCAGGTGAGACGGCCAGAGGCATTCCACTTGTTTGTAAACTAATCTGTAGAAATACTACACAGCTATTTTAAAAATGACTATTATGTTTTTGTGAGCAGACTTATTCAAAGGTAAGGGATGTCTGGGACAGTATGCCAAACATTGTATTGTTGTGTTGATGAAAATTAGATTTACCTTCTGGCGAACACTATTCTTTATGAAGTTAAAGGGCTTCAGAAGTCGTCAATTGAAAATAATGATGATTGGAAAAACGTTGAAATTAAATTTTTCTCTTTCTGTAGCAACTTTTGTTAATTGTCCAAAAGAAAAAGCCAGTTTCACAGAGTCATTTGCCGTTCCGTGGATGAATGCCGAGAAGTATTTCATTTTGAGGCACGTTGACTATTTTAAAGAAGGTTTTGGAGTCACGGAGCAAAGTAAAGCCAAACTTGTCGAAGATTCGAATCGCTGCTATTTGCATCTCCTGGAGCGCGAACTGTTGGCCGATGCAGTTACGCGCACCAGCGGAGAAAGGAATAAAAGCGAAGGAATCTCGACTCTCGACGTTCTCGCGATCGAAGCGGCTTGGTTTGAATGTCATGTGATCGTCTCCCCACACTTCAGGATTGTGATGGAGTTGGTACGTGAACATAGCGACGACAGTACCTGTTGGGATTGTATAACCATCTATGACCAATGGTTCGGTTAGCAGACGACCTGGGCATATGAACGAATACATACGTTTACTTTCCTTTATGCATTTCATCAGAAACGGAGTGTTGCGGAGATCTTCACTGCAAAGCAAAACAAAAGAAAAACAAAAATTGATCAGTGCTACCTCAGGCGACCTTCACATATGAAAACTGAAGTATTTCTATCTATTTGTCTAAATGTACCTGATCATTGCCGAATTACTATTTTCTTGTAATGTGTGATTGTCAATCGTTTTATAATTCGACTCCGTAACTGAAATTACGCTCACACATGTTTGAAAAGTGTTGGTCCAGATAACCAATCTGTTTCTGAATATGGGCTTGACCGAAACTCTTGGTCAAAATCAACCCAAAATTTTCTAGTTCCTGGATAAATCTGTGCGGCTGATTAATATTCTCTTGATAATGTTTTCCTGAGAGACGTTGAGAAATGGAAAGATTGTCAGATATAAAAGGCTTCATTAATGGAGTGATTGGTGCAGAACGGTTAATTAGTCAATGAGATGCCCTATAAAGGTGCTATCCAGTGTTTCAACTTTGCACCATGTAGACCAGAACATAGAGGTCGAAAGGGTTTTGATAAAGAACTTAACAAACTCAATCCAATAACACCTGTTATTATAACAGGTTAATCAATATGTGCTGGTACACCTAAGAGTTCAGGGAAGTGTTTTATGAAAAGCCCAGTGAGATATTCTCTCTGACGGATACCGTAGTAATGGCTTCTGGTTCTCAGCCAATCAAAACCCAGAAATGTTGTCGGATCTGACAACTTATCGCTCCCCGGTTCTCCTTTAATGTTTCTTCATTGTGATTCCTTACCTATTTATCTCTCGATTCTCACGATCCTTAAAGAGTTCATCAACTTCTTCCTGAACCTTGGTCTGGTATTCTGGATGGGTAGCCATCAAGTATATCAGCCATGTGAGGGCGCTAGACGTCGTGTCGATCCCAGCAAACAAGAATGTATTCGCCTTTTCATCAAAACAAAGTAAAGCAGAGAAAATATGTGAGCGAAGTTGTGTGAATTTGAAATTATAAATGTCTCCTTCTCCATCAACCGGAGACGTTCTACATCAGGGGGCGTCCCCGGTCAAGAAATCCATCCATCTAATTTCAAACCTTTTGTACATTAAACACATGTTAGGAGGTTCTTATTCGGCCAATTATGAGAAGCATCGTCGGTAGGCCTATACATAATGCTGTGCTATTTCTGAAATGAGCACGGTTAGTGGTTTGAATTAAGACCTTAGAGTGAATGAGACCTAAGCTCACGTCCCCACTTTGACGATTATTGATAGTTGAGTCCTCGATTTTCAAATTACAAAACCGTGTAGGGGTAGGTAGGTAGAGTGGGCGTGTATTTAAGGGAGTGTTAATGTGGGTGTGAGGGTGTGTGTGTTAGAGAAAGAGTGGGTGAGATTGGATAGAGCATGGAATTGCGTGCGAAGATGCGTGTGTGTGGGTGTGCATATTTCGGCGCGTGTGTTTGTGTGTGTGGGTGTGTGCTTGGATAGAATGCAGGGAAATAGACATGACACGTCCCCACTTTGGCGAGTCATCGATTGTCAAATTACAAGACTGTGTAGGGGTAGGTAGAGGAGTGGGCGTGTATGTAAGGTTGTGTTGATACGTGCGTGTGGGTGTGTATATTTTGGCACGTGTGTTTTCGTGTGTGGGTGCGTGCTTGGACAGATTGCATGGATGAATGCAGGGAAATATATATTTTCATAAGCTAAAGTGTCTTTACAGTTGAATGTATGGGATAATAAGGGAAATATATATTTTCATAAGCTAAAGTGTCTTTACAGTTGAATGTATGGGATAATAATGGGAAATCAAATGGTTTGCTAAAATTAGTGGTAGATTACAATATTTCGAATTAAAAAGACATTTCTTAAATATCTTTAATGAATTAATCTAATTACTCTCACGTAATACCTCGTCTCTTATCTCTTCATCGGTAAGACCTCCTTCAGAATCTGTTGCTAACATAATTGTGTCGAGAAAATCCATTCCTTTGATGTATTCCTGTATAACGATATAAAAAAATATTTGTATTAATAAGGGAAAGAATTGTGCTTAATTATCATAATATTGCTCATTCAGTATTAATTTTGCATTTGTTTTACTAGTACTTTGATTTTGGGAGGGTATAATACTCTGAACATCATTCTTTCATTTGTTTTCATTGTTATTATTTGTTTTGCGTCACCTGTGCCTGGGAGGCAAAAAGCGAACAGAATTACGACATGACCCGCAATGTATCTCTTCCCGATATACATGATATAACTGATTTTGGAATTGCAGGTGGGCCACTACACCGGTTAACGTCCTATCTGAGGGGCGGAGTTTTTTCCACTGTAACATAATCTCCATCTATAGAACAAGGGAAAGGGGTTAATTTACACACAACACAGGCTTCAGTCATCCGCCAGTGGTGGACTGGAACCCACGACCTTTGGTTCGTCAGACAGACGCTTTACTGACTAAGCCAACTTTGCTCTCGAATATTATTTATGTATTTGTTTATTTATCACCAAAATACCTATTTATTCCATCTTTTATTTATTTATTCATGGTGACTTGCTATAGAGTAGGTATCCCTTTCGCGAAAGCTGCTGCTTGAATGGTGCCACATTCTATTAGATTTTCGTAAAACATTTTGAGGCGCGATAGCTCAGTCGGTAGAGCGGGGGTTTCGGATTCCGGTGACCCGGGTTCGATTCCCAAGTGGTGCGCTAGTGCCCTTTGGTAAGGCATTTATCCTCATTACCAGGTCCCTCGGAGAGGACCTTAAGCCGTTGGTCCCCTGGTTGCTTGCTCACAGGCATTCGTGCTTTCTTAGCAGTCGGGTAAAAAAAACCTTGGTATGTTTCTTTGAGAATATATACCTATTTATAAGAAATAAAAAATGGAAAACTGGGAAGCATTTTATGTACATGACTGTTATACGAGTGCATTTCTTTTAAGTGGGGTACTTGCCAGTGTAGATCCACTTGTTCTGTGCTGCCCTCTACGATCTGAGATGATCTTCTTGATGAGTGTATGGACAACATTGATTGCTTCTCTCCATACTTTGTAAAGTGAAGATCTCCGGAAGATGAACTCGTAAGACAGGATTGCGCTAAAGCCTCTTTAGAGTAGTTTGAAAGAACATTATTTTCTCGTAAATTGGGCGTTTTACACCGGTTGTTTGTTTACATGATACCATCACGGTCTTAAAAAAAGATAATAATAGATCAGATTTATATTGCGCATATTCCATCTGAATTAGATTGTCATTGCGCTTGTTGGGCACTTAATAGGGTTAGCTCTTGGTGGAATTTGTGCAGTTAAGAGTACTGTATTCGATAGTGAGTCGATATCGATACCCACTAAGATTCTCGAGCAAAAGAAATAAATACTTAATATTTGTAATGAATTTGATGATATAGAATTGAGTGGGTGACGGTGGACGGCGTGCATGGCCACGGGTGTGTCCGAGTCGCTGCCCCCCCCCCCCGTTTCTTCGTCCTCATTGCATCCTATTTTCATATATCATGTATATACGCTGGAAATGTATATATGGATCATTACGCCCAACACTTTCTCGAAATTCGTGTGAATGTGAAGTAGGAGATCTCCAAATATAGAAAAATTAATTATATGGCCATAAAAATTTGTGGAGGTCAACAACTCGAAACAACTCCTAGGTCTTCTTGTTCTACTGGACCATTCTTATTTTTTATCCTATGGGTATGTTCAAATTTGAGTCTGCAACAATATTAACATATTTTGCCCATGATGACACAATTCCCCCAATTGATTACCTAACTCGCGGCACTGAGTTTACCATTCCATTAATAAACATATAGATATTATCATCATTGTTTTTTGATGACATTTAAAATATTGAAACTCTTTCCTGTACCTTTTTGTAACAATATCTGCCAAAGTGTGGATTGAATTCACGAAGTCGGACTCGCCAACTTGACAGTCCGACTTGTATGAAAAGACACACTGAAGGGTGACGTCACTGGCAAAAGAACACATTGTTTTGTGCAGTTCAAGGGACTTTCCCGCCTCATTTCTTTTTGAAATGACAGAAACCAAGGTATCCGCAACCTGAAGAAAGATATGAAACATTTCCAAACATATTGATAGTCTTTGATTTGATTATCTATTATAAATCTATGATAAAGATCTATTGATTCAATTTGAAAAAGCTCCACATTCTCTTTTGAGTATCTGGTGTCATTCTTGAAGAGAACGATTGGTTCATTGATTGATGAATTAAAAGAGAGGAAAAGAGAGACGAAATTATCTCTGAAATAGCCATGTCATGTTAACAGTTTTTTAAATCTTTAATTTCCGGTATAATTTATCGCGTTAAACAATTATAGAAGTAAGAAAAAATGATTCCATACAAACCTTATTTCATACTCAAAATACTTCACTGTGATAACGCTGTTTAAAATTTTAAGCACGTTGGTTAAGCCCGTCACTCTATCAACTACTGTTAACACTTTTAAAACAGCTGTTTAAGACAACTGTTTAAACTTTTAAAACAACTGTTTAAACTTTTTAAACAAGTTGTTGAAAAAGTTTAAACAATTACATAAAAGATTAAACAACTTGTTGTTAGAGTGACAGGCTTAAACGATGTACTATTTTTTTACTGTGTTGTAGGCTTAGATTAAAAAAATAGGACCTATATACCTGATTTATCTTGGGGATGTATGTCTTGAGAGCGTTGAAATGGAAAGTGTTCGTAATAAGTCTCCGGTGTCTTTTCCATGAATTTCCATCCGCTGTGAGCATATTCTGACCAAGCCACTCGTGAAATATATTATAACCCCAAAAATTCTGTGCAAAAAGAAAAGACACAAATAAGATAAACCATATATTGAAAAGATAATAATAATGATGATGCGATGCTACTGATATCTGATAATAATAATGATAATAATTATAATAATTAAATGATGATGTCGGAGTTGTTGTTAATACAAATTACAAATAACTTACTTTTACGGTTCCAGTGTTGCCATTCAGGACATTCCTCACAGAGTCAGGATGATTCAGATTAACGATTGGGTTCCAACCAGCCCAGAAGACATGGATTTTTGGATAGGTCTTGGCCATGTTTCGATGCCACTCAAACCCAGGAGTCAGTGGTCCTGGTTCTTGGAGGGCATTGCCGAACAACCAGTGAGGTTTGGGGCCTGGAAGAGTATGTCGAATGTGCATGATTCTCTTGACTTCTCTCCATACTGCCACCATGCAGAGGAAGAATCGATGGCCCGCAATGCTTATCAGCAACACGACCAAAACTACCAGGGTTGTTCCATCAAGTCCTCCAAATTCCATGATCAACACTTTTCGTCTTCAGATGATATTTTACTCTGTGTCGAAACTGTCCTCTGTGCTACAGTCTCATGTGATATACAATGTTCATCAGAAACATTTGATGTCTTTCGTGTTAGACCTGCTTGTTTTATACAAACAAACATTGAGAAGTCATGACCATGACCTTGTAATATATGCGATCAAAGACCGCCAATGAACGTTTCTTATCGATATAAGATGTGGTTCAAGTTACATTACTGCCTGGCAAAGATCAAACACACACGAATGACAACACTTTGACTATAAATTATTCCGATGTACATGACATTGGATGAGAATGTTATTTTTCAATAGAGGTGACGGATTTTTTTCCTTGTAGGAACGAACTGTTTAGAATGCGTGCGGGTATGTTATTATATGAACACGTATACATAACTTAAAGGTATGCATTATGCATCGAATAAGCCTAAACTCACACGTAGGTTTGGGTGGGTGTTTGCGTTTTATATAGGGGTACTTTGCAATACATGTCGATAATAGATTTTTAATGCATCTGTTTTATATGAGATTTTAGTATATTCTTGTAGATCGTAAAATGATAATGTATAGAGCATGCATGGTAGGCAAATGTTGGAGTGTTGTCAGTAAAGATTTCATCGATCACATTATTTGTAACCGATCGATCCCTCTTCATCCTTGAAGATGGCGTTTTATCGAATGTAAAAGTGCCTTTAGATGCAAGATACGGATCCGGGATGCGAATTTCTCATTCCTACATTCATTACGAAGATTGACGATTTATTTTGCATGCTAAATACCGAGATCGTTCTTATTCATCCATCTCGATACCTTTCGATCCCCGTCTCAAGTGCCGTGTTTGGATTATAAAGAGAAATATTAAAGCACCCTTCTCGCAGTGAGATATCTATCTATATTGTGATTTTGTCTTTATTCCAAGGCCTAACATGAGACGGAAGCACATTACGCATTGATACAAAACGAAGACGCAAAAAATCATGTCCGTCTCATCTTATACATTGTCGCATGACAACATCATTATCTGTTTCGCCACACCTCCCCAACACTGTAAAAATGAAGTGCTAATTTAGCACTTACAGTACTTGTATAGTGACTTCACCACGAGTGCTGATTTTCTTGTTCAAATTCAAACTAGAAAATCAGCACTCGGAGTGCAGTCACTATACAAACATTGTAGTGCTAAATTAGCGCTTCATTTTTTACAGTGACGTCCAAAAGTAACTGACATCCGGAGTTCATTTTATGTCATAATTGTTAGGCTTATTCTGACTTTTTCAAACCACCTTCCTTTTCCCGTATCACTAGGATGAGTTGCCTCTCCTGACACGCTCGGTAGATGGGGTCAAGTCACGTAAAAGGGCGTTCCTTGAAGGTCACGTCAGATTCAACAATTTTCAAGAGTAAGTTGGATTCTCAAACATATTTTCTACTAACATTGTCAGGATATTTTGTGAGTCTACGAAGCCCTTGGAGTTGTTAAGTGAAGTTCATCATTTTCATGATTGATAATACCGGTGTCCAGTTCACTTATCGATAACCAGTTAACAGTCAAGCTTTACTAGAGAGATTGCCAATATCAACAGCAAAGGTCACTGCATAGTTCTAACCACCCAGGTCCTGGGAAGCGTTTCATCAACATTTTTGTCCAAGACGTTATCACATCTGACATCTTTAATTGATTTTCATTGGCTTAGAGGCACTGTTACTATGGCAACTGTCGGATAAATCAGGGCTTGTCGGATAAAACGTCCGACATGTCCTTTCACGAAAGGCTACCCCGATCTGTAAAGCATGACAGTCTATCCAGACAAAATAAACTGAAATTATTAAACGAGAGAAACTCCCACATGAGAGTTTAAAGAAATGTACTGGAAACGTTCATAAAGACTTGTTTGTAAAAACACACACACACACACTTTTGATTTCTATTAAATTCTCTGCTGCATTGATTAACTCATAAGAACATGAATTAAATTATGATCGAAAAAAAGACTGAAATATATCGGACCAAACTGAAATTAGGGATAAAAATTTTTTTACACTGAATTAAAATGTGTACTTTTTTCCCACAGTGAGAATGTGTACTTCTTCAACATGGTGCGAGATCCGTTGGATCGTTTAGTCTCCAGCTTTTACTTCAACAGACATGGAGATGGATTGCTTAGTCCTAAACAACTCGAAGAACTCAGGAAAAACACACATCCAGAAGTCATTGATGAGGTAAGTATAAAAAAAGGTGTGGCCATGGTAAAGACGAATGTCTGAATCCTTTCACGAATGCCAGGAAATATCGACTAAATTAGACGGTGAAGATGACCCATGCGCCAGACCTCATCACGGTGACCATTAATGAGTGCAATCACATCTTTATATCACTTTCCAATCGGGCCTTGTGCCGTGTTGTAGCGGTTCTGACTCTCGCCTTGTAATCAGAGGGTCGTGTGTTCGAATCCCACCATGGCCTAGCGTCCTTTGGCAAGGCGTCAATCCACACTTGCAACTCTCACCCAGGTGATAATTGGGAACCGGTAGGAAACATCCGTCATTGTGGTTGGTTTAGCAAGTTTGCGCTTAGCAGGCTTCTTGGAATGCTATGAATCAAGTAACCGGGTAATATTAATAGTGAATCGCTTTGAACAGTCGTAGATTGATAAAGCGCTATATATAAATGCCAATTATTTTAAACTACCCTTACATCATACTCGATTTACCAGTTTCTATCAGCTAGTTTATGCCTTCTCTCAAGAACATTTTGTCCTCGGATTAGGTGCAACCAGGGACCGATTGCGACTTAGTGTCGGAACTTGATGTTATATAACACAAGGGCGGACTACGAGCGAGACCTTGGATTTATCCAAATCGAAATAACAAATCTGTCCTCAGCTTGAGGTCAGGCGAGGTCGCACGCGACAGAGATCTGTCATCGCTGGGCGAAGTCGCCCGCGAGGGCTGTTACATAACACAAGGGCAGATTCTGCTGATAAGCAAGAAACCGATTTGTCCTCAGCGTGAGGTCACGTCGCACGCGACTGACGTACTGCAGCATGCTTACCGTTACGTAATAGAAGGACACGGAGTCTGACCTCAGGAGTGCTGGGAGGACACACAAGCAGTTGGGATAAAACAAACTCGTGAATTATGCCAAGGGCTATGTAATTCATTGGCATGCATACTGAAAATGCTAACAGTAAACAAAAAAGAAATCAAAATTTGTGACAATATACGGTATAATCAGAGAGTTTAGATGAGACTGCATGGTATAATTATGCATTTTGATGTTAAGACAAAGGTTGTTCTTGTCCCTTTCCTTTCATTCCTCTATAGACCTTTGATGAATGCGTTCACCACGAGAGGTTGTCATGTACGGGGCCTAAGATGCTCGGTTACATGATGGGATTCTTCTGTGGTTATCATCCAATGTGCAGGTAATATTTTCAATCAAAAAGGATAAACAATCTAGTGAATTTGTGTTGTTTGGCCATTGTGGAAGAACATCATGTAGGGCAATATCTTCACAAAAGATTAGCTCACAGAATTGTGGCATCATTTGCTTATTTAGATGCATATGATTTTGTTTTCTCTCAATTTATTATTCGAATAACTGGTTGATCCTTTGCGTCAAGATTGTAAAAAAGTCAGAGCATTGGCATGTGATAAATGATGGTTATTTTGTTGAAATCTCCTTTACGGAAGTGATCATCATCACCATCATCAAAATCATCATCACATCATCATCACCACCATCATCAACAACAACATTATGGCCAACACTACCATCATAATTACTATCACCACCAACATCATCATCATTAACACCATAATTAGCAACTTTATAATCATCACAATCCATCATCTTTAATCGTAATCACCACCACCAACAATCCACCATCATCACCACCATCATCAGCATTATCACAATCATCAGCATCATCATCACCACCATCATCATCTTCATCAGCATCATCATCATTATCATCATCATCTTCATCATCATCACCATCATCATCTTCATCATCATCATCTTCTTCATCATCATCGTCATCATCATCATCATCACCACTATCATCTTCATCATCATCTTCATCATCATCACCATCACCACCACCATCATCATCATCACCATCATCTTCATCGTCATCATCATCATTATTATCATCACCATCATCATCATCTTCGTCGTCGTCATCACCATCACCATCATCATTATTCATTACAATATCTCCCTATCGTCATCATCATCATACAGGAAACCTACTCAATGGACATTGGAAGAGGCAAAACGGAACCTCGATTACTACACGGTGGTGGGCATCGTGGAACAGTATAACTCATCAATGAGAGCGTTGGAGTTTCTTTTCCCATCGATGTTTTCTGGTTTGGTGAAGAAATACTACTCACATCAGGGAACGGGTAAGGGCGACAAGACACCGATTCAAAGCTAGATCGGTAGGGGTATTGTTCTTCCGAATCTGGTGCCTGTTTCATAAAACGTGGTCTAATATCAAATTCGCAATATCAGTTAAAAGCTACTGAAATCCTTCTATCTGATTGGCTAATCGTATTTTTTTAAATAGAAATTCTGTATTTGTTACTGTAACAAGTCTCCATAAAACGGGACCCTGAACATGAGTAACTTGGAGGACGGGGAGAGGGCCGAGAGGGTACATGTTTTTTTTCATATACCCCTTTCATATTGCGCTTTTCACCGGCGAACTTCACCGGCGAAGTTCGCCAGCGAAGGGGAAAGTGTCCAGTATGAAAGGTACACAGGAGAACTTCGCCGGTGAAACAGCCAGTATGAAAGCAAACCGGAGAACTTCTCCTCTTTAATGACGTCAGAGGTCAATTTTTTTTCTCTCCCAAAGACCCCTGTACCGAGATTCCGCGCGCGATAAGTTGCAAGCTCAGCTGAATGCTATGGCCAAGTATATACCCTCGAAAATAATTTTATTTTACTAACAATATTTATTTAAAAGCACTTTTTACATGTATAAAATGCGCTAGAATATAAAAACAAGGTGATATTGTTTGTTTTTCTCGAAATACTTCCAAAATATGTTGTAATTAATTTTTTGATACCTTTTTGTAAAAGGTAAGAAGTAATGTTTACAATTTTCTTTCGTTTTGTTCTGCAATCGCCCGTTGACTTTCGCCGGGGAAGAAATGTCAGTGCGAAAGGGTACATTTTTTTCTTCGCCGGTGAAGTGAGGAATGCGAGGCGGAGAAGTTCACCGGCGAAGTTCGCCGGTGAAAAATGAAAAGGGCAATATGGTATACGAGACTGTGCGACAGGGAAGCAAAATACCCTCGATTATTTTCACTCTGAATACATTGATATGTGGAGCGGAGGAGAGATTAGGGAATGGGATTGGGAATCAGGCGGCCCTCCTGATTGGCTTTGGGAAAGAGAACTTCCACATATCAACCACAGAGCTATGGATCAACGTCCATTCTAGACTAGGGATTATCATGTGAAAGCTTGAGGATCTGTGTTTATCTGTGACACGGGCATTAACAATTATACATCCATATAACTATTCAAAGTCCAATTTTGATTATATTTTGATTATATTCGTGACTGCTTTATCTGTTTATCTGTTTCTACATTCTCGTTTACGCTCTCTCTCTTTCTCTCTCTAACTCATATCATGTCTATCTTACATTTGATTTGTAGATTACCAGGCAAAGAGTCACGCTTACCGGTATGTACCTCCCTCCCCTGAGGTCAGGAAGCTGATGAAGGAAAAGATGAGACTGGAATATGAGTTCTACGAGTACGCTAAATTAAGATTTGATATGCTCCTTGACGAGTTACATCTAAAAGACAGTGATGTTAGATGACAATAGTTTTCGTGTAAACTGACTCAATTGGTGGAATATTAGATGAATTTGTTGACAGAAGTGCAATAAACTTAAATCGCGGCATTGCATAGATTTTTTTCCTTAAAGTTCTTAGCTCTTGTTACACAAAACAAGGTTTTGTTTAATCGGGTGCATGCCCTTGAAGATTGCTAGATCCGAAATGTGGTAGTGCCAATTCTATCGGAGAAAATATATGATCTAAAAGAAGAACTGGCGTAATAGAGGATCTTGTTATCATTCAGTAAAAGACTTGGTATATGAGATCAACATGACCAATGACAATATTTACCATTTACATATCATCCCTTTATTCATTTTTCGGCACTTTAAAACACTTAACTTACAAATTATATATCATTCTCGATAGGACCAATATGCAGAGATTACTAAACACATGTAATTTTATAACATTTCACTCTGTGCGTAGTACTGCCCAGTGCATATAGTACCGGCCAGTGAAGAATAGAACAAACCTTTACAATGTAACGGTAATGCCCAGCCCCAACCAATGCACTGGGAAGACCGGTAAAAAATAATCATATACCGGTAGACAAATTGGATGATGTTGAAATGATACAGATAAATAACGTAAAATAAACCCCCTTCATATGGAAACGAAAATCTCATTAATATTTTAGAAAAACAAAATCTAAAACTAAATTTAATATGAAATATAAAATCATTAAATGGTAATAGTGTTCACACCTTAAGAGCATTGAATTAATAATAGGAGTTGAATTGCAATTGAAATCATAGAATCATAATATATTTGTTCTGATATTTAATATCTTAACTAAATTGGATTATTTAACTGGGTACATGGTTGGATATACTATGAGAGTAAATAACGATAGCAACGTATACGATTACGTAAATGCATATCATGATGATAGCAATAAGCAAATATGACACCTCTATATTAAAATCGAATGCTCAAATAATTATGACAATAGTTAACTAAAAGGTAAATGCTGCTACATGAGGCATGACTATAAGATCTATATGGTTCACATGATTGTTTACACGATATCTTGAATGCAAATTGACAGCTTTAAGATAATTATATAGATGATGAATATGGAGTTGAACTACTAAAGAAAACATATATAATGTCATTTCTATATAGTAAGATGCACGTATAATACTTTTAATAATTTGACAGATGCATTTGACACCTAGAAATAACAAGCAGGTGTCCGAGACAACAAGATTTGTGTGTGATACCAATAACCCCATCAATTTAGAAAACCGAATGCGAGACCAAAGATCCCACATTTCAACGAATGAAAATTGAATTGCGTTTAATTTCACGAGTTTGTGTTTGATGAGAACTCTTTCCGCAGCGGGCATTTGGATCACTTGTTGCCCACCTGTCTGTCCTGCCATGTCCAGTATCTCTTACAATAAAAGCTCAGATTTATATCTATTTATTTCATAGTTAAAACTCATTACAGTGATACTGCCTAACAAATGAAGTCAAAATATTTTCTGAAAATGATGTGATGCTTCTGGTGAAGTCGGAATATGTTATGACTTACAATATCAAACTATACATCTGAACTTGTTTAATAGTTTCTTATATTTTGATTAATCAATTTATAAAAAAATAAAATCTTGATTAAAAATTGATTACTGAGAATTTTTTGTTTTGTGTGAAGTCGGTGACCTGTAATGTAAGGGGGTATGAACCAGAAATTGGGTAGGGACATAGGTTTGGTTCGACAGATGGTATACAAAATAACAAAGCAAACTAAAACTTAGGGAAACATTAGAAATCAGACAAAATTTTGTAAAAATAGAAATATAATGCAAATCATATTAATCATATTTTCAAACTAATATGACTGTTTTAACTTCATAATCTGATTTGACTTATACAAGTGCGAACAAAATGATTTAAGAAATGGGTTGACTGGTTATTGTGGCTCTTTTTTTCACTTCTTATCAGTAAGTGGTAAGTGACAAAGTTAAAAACCATTCCAATGTACTGACATATATGCATTCGTGATTTGATGATTATTCATTATGTTCATATAATTATTTCTTCTAAAAATAATTATTTTCATCACATCCAAGTAGTAGTCAATGTACAAACAAGTGGAATGCCTCTGGTCGTCTAACCTGAATCACGCGGTTCAATAGCAGCAGTGCTGACTTTGAAAACTACTCTAACTTGCACAAGATGTTCAGTGATACATGGTTGTTCTTATGTCCACTTTTTATGAACTAGACCAATAAACTTACAGAGATATGGTATCCAACAAAAAAACCCAACATGGCCAAAGTTCATTGACCTTACATGACCTTGGACCTTGATCATGTGACTTGAAACTCGCACAGGATGTTCAGTGATACTTGATTACTCTTATGTCCAAGATTCATGAATCAGATCCATAAACTTTCAAAGTTATGATGGTAATTCAACAGATACATCCAATTCGGCCAAAGTTCATTGACCTTTGACCTTGGTCATGTGACCTGAAATGCGCACATGATGTTCAGTGATACTTGATTACTCTAATGTCCAAGTTTAACGAACTAGGTCCATATATTTTTTAAGTTATGATGACATTTCAAAAACTTAACCTCAGGTTAAGATTTCGATGTTGATTCCTCCAACATGGTCTAAGTTCATTGACCCTAAATGATCTTTGACCTTGGTCATGTGACATGAAACTCTAATAGGATGTTCAGTAATACTTGATTACCTTATGGCCAAGTTTCATGAACTAGGTCCATATACTTTCTAAGTTATGATGTCATTTCAAAAACTTAACCTCAGGTTAAGATTTGATGTTGACGCCGCCGCCGTCTGAAAAGCGGCGCCTATAGTCTCACTCTGCTATGCAGGTGAGACAAAAGCGGAGAATGAAATAGACGATTTTCAAATTTGAACACTGACGTACTGTTCGGAGTTTTTTTTATTCTGCGCATGATTAGAAGAAGGTAATTCTTACTAAGGGCCTTTTCTCTCATGAATCTTGAATCATAATTAAAATAATGATTGCTATTGCAAACTCGACTGTGATTAGCGTTCGTGATTCTAGTCGTGTTCTAGTTTGGTTTCACACGTGCTAAATATTCCTCATTAGCATTATTTTTCACTGGAATCATCATTCAAATTACGATTTCTTGACCGTGTGAAAGGGCGGTAAAAGTGACATGATGGTTTAATATAATGAGATAAACACCAAATCTGATGTCTTGATTATTCCTATACTGTTTTGAATTTGTTTTTCATTAGATCCACACAAAAACAACAGTGCGCCCACTAGCGAGTGGTATTTCACAGTTGGCCAACTATTGTTATATAGCAACTTGTTAATGCATTCAAAGTAAAAACGCAACAAATAGTTTCATAGAGCGTTCATTGGCCAGCGTGCTATTCAAGGGCCTTTTCACACGTGAATCTTGAATCGTTGTTATAATGACTGCAATTCGTCTTTAGAGCCATCGGACCTTTCACACGGAAAATTCGTACCGAAATTTGAGTGAAACTTAACTGGAATTCAACCTCCGGAGTAGAATTTGAATCCGTGATTGTGATTAACGTTCGTGATTATAGTTTGGTTTCGCACGTGCTGAAAAGTAGTCACTAGCCTTATTTTCCACTGGAAGCATTATTCAAATTACGATTTTTTACCTTGTGAAAGGGCGGTTAGTCATTTCTGCATCCTGCTATGTAAGGCATGCTTGCATATCTTACCTTGAAATCTGCCTATCATACCAACCTTTCACACGGTACTTAAAAAGTGCCCTTTTTACGCAAGAAAAATGCTCCCTCACGAATGTGTACTGTGCCCCTCTCATCGAAAGAGGATCCTTTTAGGTTTTACCAAGTGCCCTTTCTCGGATAAGTTCCATTTTCCCCAAAAAAGTACCGTCTCACGGACGTGTTTTGTGCCCTTTTCAACTGAGAAGGACTTAGCAAGTGCAATTTCTTGGTATCAGTGCCAAAATCCCCCCCCCCAAAAAAAAAAATCCCCTCACGAACATGTCCTGTGCCCCTTTCATCTGAGGACACGTCTTATGCCGTTAGCAAGTACCTTTTGCCATCTTATAGGTGCGCTTTCTCGTATCAGAGACCACTTATACCCAAGAAAAGTGCCCCCACGAACGTGTCCTGTGCCCCTTTCACCCGAGAAGGACCTGTTTTATGTGTTAACGAGTGTATCTTTGCCTTTTTATAGGTGCCTGCTCTTCATATCAGATAAGTTGTCCAGAAAAAAAAAATCTTTCCATGCCCGATGAGCGCCCGGTTTCTTTATGTAGCGCCGTTCTGTTCCTCCTGCAAGTGCATAATGAAAAATAATCCTACGTGCCTTAAGTTTCATGAGTCATGTGAGTTGGGAAAATAAGTATTTTTTCTTTGTTTTTTTTCTTTGCAGTTGCTCCCCCCTCCCGATTTTTTTACTGCAGATTTGTCACAAAATTCACCAAAAGTATGCACAAAATCCATCAATTTCACTTTAAAAAATGCAAAAGTGCATCAAAGATAAGCTTGGTCGCTTCGCTCCCTCGCTTTTGAGTTTTCTACCAAAAAGTTCACGCGTGCTGCCCCCATGCGAACAATTTCTGAATACGGCCATGTTTGAATTAGTGTCCTTTTTTTAAAGAAAATGTGCCCTTTTTATGTCTGTGCCCCTTTCAACTTCGCTCCCTCCACCCCTATGCTACTCCCTCACACCCCATTCATTACTTTATGTATTTCCTTATTTTTGCCATAATTTTTCAATATTCACATTTACTCCATTATGGAGTCATTTTTATTAATTTGATTAAATTTCGATGTACTGTAACTTGTCTGTTTTTAGAGATGGGAAATAAATGAATTTGAATATTCCAGCAAGTCAATTGAAAAAAAAACATTGACGTAAACCTTAGTTCGTCCTGCCCCTAATGAAAACCTTGGCGCCACCCTTAATGTAGCATATCCAACAAGTCCAAGAGTTCCTTGAACACAGAGAGTATTACACGGGGGCAGACCTTTACGATTAAAGGTCAAGTCCACCTCAGAAAAATGTTGATTTGAATCAATAGAGAAAAATCAAACAAGCACAATGCTGAAGATTTCATCAAAATCGGATGTAAAATAAGAAAGTTATGACATTTCAAAGTTTCGGTTATTTTTAACAAAATAGTTATATGAACGAGCCAGTTACATCCAAATGAGAGAGTTGATGATGTCACCCACTCACTATTTCTTTTGTTTTTTATTGTTTGAATTATACAATATTTCAATTTTTACGAATTTGACGATTAGGACCTCCTTGCCAGAAGCACAAAATGTTAAAGTAATGGAATTCCACGTGTCCAGGGAGGAATGAAACTTCATTTCACATGACAATGACGAGAAAATCAAAATGTTTCATATTTCAAACAATAAAAAACAAAAGAAATAGTGAGTGAATGACATCATCGACTCTCTCATTTTGATGTAGCTGGCTCGTTCATATAACTATTTTTGTGAAATGAAGCGAAATTTTGAAATGTCATAACTTTCTTATTTTACATCCGATTTTTGATGAAATTTTCAGTGCTATGCTTGTTGAATTTTTCTCTTTTTATTCAAATCAAGTTCTTCTTGGGGTGGACTTGTCCTTTAAATTGACTTTTAGAACATTACTCTTCATTCCTTGGATGAATGCCAAGTAATATTTCATCCTGTGGTGCGCTAACTAATCTGAAGACTGGAATGGAATCCTGGAGCAAAGTAAAGCCAAACTTGTCGAACATTCGAATCGCTGCTATTTGCATCTCCTGAAGCGCGAAATGTTGGCCGATGCAGTTACGCGCACCAGCCGAGAAAGGAATGAAAGCGAATGCATCTCGACTCTCGACGTTCTCGCGATCAAAGCGGCTTGGTTTGAATTCCATAAGATCATCTCCCCACACATCAGGATTGTGATGGAGTTGGTACGTGTAGATTGTAATCTCGGTTCCTGCTGGCACGGTAAGACCATCGACAACCAATGGTTCGGTTAGGAGGCGGCCTGGTGCGATTGTCGAGTAAATACGCTGACTTTCCTTGATGCATTTCAACAGAAATGGAGTATTGCGAAGATCATCACTGCAAATGAACAATATATATATATATATATATGAAATGTTTTAAATGATTTTAATTCGACATGTTGGGTTAAGTTCTCAAAACACATCATCTAGCATCGAGTTTATGTGATCATGCGGCATAAACATAAGCACCCTTAGGCAAAAGAAAAACGTGTTAGGTATAGGCCTATCTAAACACTACTGTAATAAAACAATGTCGGAAGGTTTTAATGCCAGGAAATCTTACTAAATTAGACGATAAATAGTGGAGGTACCGTGGCCGAGTGGTCTAAGGCGCCTGGCTATACATGAAAAGCACTTGTTTAAAAAAATAGACGATTAATTTGTCCAAGACAACAGACGGTAAAGACCTCATCAATATCACCATTAATCTACAGTAACTGTAATGTAAACCTATCTTCAGATTGCCGTCTAGAACCTTAATTTACCTGTATATCTCTCGATTTGTACGATCTTTGAAGAGTTCATCAACCTCTTCCTGTACCTTGGTCTGGTATTCTGGATGGGTTGCCAACAAATACAACAGCCAAGTGAGGGCGCTAGATGTCGTATCAATTCCGGCAACCAAGAAAGTATTTGCCTTTTTTAGAAAATGAAAGAACATCTGACAGTCTATTCAACGTACAATTATTATCATATTAATAGATAATGTTTACATTCTGCTTAATAGGTAGGTTTCTGAGTGCACAACCATTAACCAAGAAGATTATAAAAATGAATGAACCATTTTAAGACAAGTAAGCCTACAAAACAATCCCGAAAGGGGTCCAAGAGTGACAGATTCGCTTTATCTGTTGAAAATGCACTTTTCGCCCATGTCAATTTTTTGTCGTTTCTGTGTGTCGAGTGTATTAAGACAAAAATCTTGACAAGTGTTAAATGTGCGGAGACGTTTGGTTGCTAAATGAAAGGTGATATTACTTTCTAAAAGGACCGGTGGACAAAGTGTACATCAACGGTCAGATGATGGAGTCTTGCGGGACTCCATAAAACAGCGTGGAACTTGTAGGGACAAATTGCCTGTTTGTCTTTTGTTCTGAAGTTAATGGCTAATTACTGTCATTGAATTACCTCGTCTCTGATCTCTTCATCCGTTAATCCTCCATCAGACTCTTTGGATAACATTACTGTGTCAAGGAGATCCATCCCTTTAAAGTATTCCTGGATTGATATACAGAAAAAAATCTTACGGTTAATTAATTTGGACAAAAGGGACAATGTGCCATTTGCTTTCGGAATTAATCAGAATCTAGAAGAGAGATGGAAACGTCAAAAGTGATTTAGTCATATTGAATATGCTTTATTTAAAGTATCAATCATCTGCTAGAAACATATACCGGATTGCTTGTGAAATCTAACTTTAAAAGTATAAATGTGTTTACAAGACAAACATTATTTTTCTGCTCACAATACTTACTAAGTTAGATCCCCTCGTTTTGTGTTCCTCTCTTCGTTCCGAAATTATTTTTTCGATACATTCATGAAGGACATTAATCCCCTTTCTCCATGGTTTGTAGAGGGAAGATCTCCGGAAGATGAATTTAAACGGTAAGACCGGGCTAAAGGATCTGCATAATAAACATAAGTTCTTATAAGAGGTTTTCATGTTCAATGAAATAAACCGATATATATACTGTATATGATCATACAGAGAGACAAAAGGATTATTGGCAGTTATTAAGTTAACTTATTTTGCCCCGGCACTCCAGTTGTTATTATCTTCATTTACTGAGTAAATAATACTAACTCCTTCTTCTGAATAAAGGTAACATTTAATATGACGTCACAGAATCTCCCATTGACAGTGGTCATCTTGCCAACCAAAATATGAAAGTCGCCCCCCCCCCGACATGCTGGAAATATTGAGACAAGCCTACTATTTATTCGAAAAAAAATATACAGTTATGGGTTGCACACTTATTCCTCTTTCTTGGCCTCGGACTTTTCGAGCTTCACCTTAAGCCTGGCCTCGCCTTTTGGCATTGTGCGTGTTCACGTGTACTGAAATATACTATAAAAATTCAGATATAGTTTAAAAAATAGGCCTATATACGTTTCCCTTGTGGCTAGTTCGAACCGTGGCAAAATACGAAAAAAGCTAGAAAGGTGTCCAAGAAATAGATCAAAATTAATATATAAGGGGGCCGGTTAAGAATTTACTCAATGTGCCTTCGAAAAATTACCACTGAAGTATACACGTCCCCCTCTTGATGTTTACGCCAAGATGATTAACTATTCTGAACTCAGGTTTTATTTAAACTCTGGTTTAAAGTTGTGGTTTAACTATGGACAGCAAATGGTGACATCAATCTTTAAAATAAGAGGTTCAACATGTTTAATGTTAGCTCATTTGACTCTCAAGTCATTCTTAATTTTCCTGGAAGGTAAGTAAGATAGTTGTCTTTACTACTGAAGGATTAGCAAAGATCACAGTAGGCATAAGAATTATACAATGTAATAAAATTGTGATATTTTTAGCTTCCCACATAATTTTAGCACCAAGTTAGATCATCTTCTAAGTTAAACCCAAGTTCAGTGTATGGGTCTTAAGAGTTTACTGCGTCCTTTTCAGAAATATCATACTGTACCGTTTCGCAACGATATCCATCAAGCTGTGGGATGACTGTACGAATTGTGATTCGACCTTTTGACAATCAGACTTGTAGGAAAATGCACACTGAAGAATGACGTCACTGGAAAATGAAGTCATTGATTTGTAGACTTCTAGGGGCTTTCCTTCTTCACATCTCTGCGCGATCACGGAAACCAAGGTCTCTGCTACCTGAGAAGGACACGATGAATTGAACTGGTCAGTTTTGCTATTTGGAGCTATAAAGAGATGGACGATAAACGCGGGTCTCCCTTTGACATGTTTGATACAATGATAGTCGCCGTCATCTGATTATGCATATGCATCTTAAACATGTTAAATAAGAACATAAAGGTGCTTTGACAACAGCGACTACCAAGGAACATTTACAAAGGAACAGTTTTCCTGGTCTTGGATTGTTGGCTAGCTTGATACCCTGATTCAGGATAGGTCATATGCTTTTTCAATCAGCATGCTTAAGTTAAAGTTAAGGTTTCACTCAATATCATAAACCTAGCATAAAACCCTATTGCAACCATAACTTTACATCTAAGACGAAATTAAGCCCCGAGCAATTATCGAAGGAGCAAAATTAATGTCGTGCCACCGACGTGAGAGCCATTTTTCGTGAAGTATGATTATTTTTCTTTGCATATTAAATTTGAATACCTGGTTTATCTTGGGAATGTTATTTTTGAGAACGTTGAAGTGGAAAGTGCCTGTAATGAGTTTCCTGTGTCTTTTCCACAGGTCACCATCTGTTATAGGCATGCTTCGACCGAGCCATTCTTCAAACAAACCATAAAGTGAACTCTGCAAGGATAAAGAGGCAAGAATATGATCAGTTATATCGATATAAGAATGATATTGAATCTCAGTTATACCAAAATGTCTATAAACCAATGCCTATATACCAGAATTGGCGTGCATAGGGGCAGGGGACGGGCAAGTGCTTCGGGTGCATACCCCCCCCCCCCCTCCCTTACGATGAGGTCTCTGTTTTGGAGTCTTTCAATCAGTCTTTAAACATGTTAAATCAAATATTTAGAGTCTCGCCTCAAGTTTTGATAAAAAGTTCGAAAAATTGTTCAAGGCTAGTTTTCCAGCCAGAATCAATGATCTTGTCTGCAGTAATTTTATCTATATCATGTATCGTGCCACACCAGTCGAACTGCGTTCGAAATTACTTCATATTCTGTTCTATTAATATTTATGAGGGCTGAGGCGTGGTCTGACTTAATATTGGGTAGAATTTATGTAAAATCATGTTAATTATCCCTTATCGTATAAGTGGGGGGGGGGGACGCACCCCAGGTGACACTTTAACGGGACGTAAATTAACAAAAAATAGGAGGTAATAAATGAGGAGTATATACAGACCTTAAGGGGGTGTAGAAAGAGAAATAATGGGGGAATAAAGACAAATATACTAAGAGGATTTCGTGACCATTCCTATTTGATGGTGAATAAATCAGAACTAATTATTCATATGAATCTAGAATACAATGATAAAATTGGTACCATTCATTTGCGAATTTTATTCGCTTTAAATAATGACTGGTTCAAGCGATAGAATAGTCAGGATCAGGGTTATGACTCACTTTCACTGTTCCGACTCTGTCCGTGAGAATTTTCCGAATCGAGTCTGGATGATTCAGCCCTACAACCGGTTTCCAACCAGCCCAGAAGACATGAAGTCTTGGATAGGTCTTGGCCATGTTACGATGCCACTCTAACCCAGGGGTTAGTGGTCCAGGTTGTTGAAGGACATTGCCGAACAACCAGTGAGGTTTGGGGCCTGGAAGGGTGCGTCGAATATGAAGGATTCTCTTGACTTCTCTCCATACTGCCACCATGCAGAGGAAGAACCGATATCCTAAAAAGCTTACCAAGCAGGGCAAAAGCACCGTGGCTACTGGACTAATGCCGCCAATATCCATTCTTTTCTAATTGGTAACGAAATCGGATGATAAACTGCTCGTCGAGGCTGTTTAATGTCGGCTGACTGATATTTTTCACAGGGGCCTTGCATACGAGTCAGCAAGATAAACACCCCCGAGATATATCATGTTTACTTTTTATGAATTTCTCAATTTGCCAAGTCATGTATTTCTGTATGTAGTCATGTAGTCATGTATTTCATGCCAAGTCATGAATTTCTCAATTTGCCAAGACATGACCTTGAAGTTCTAGGGATCGAAGTCTGCATGCCCTGGTGATACGATTAATAATGAACTGAACGTAGCTGCCGCATGATATGTTTAAATTGTGTTGAATAATAAGTACCTCTTGAGTTAAGATGGGTGGATTTTTAGGTGGGTTCAACTTCCAAGTTTTGTCCTTGACCGGGATAATGCATCATGTAGATAAATAACTCTAATTACATCAGGACCAATTAGAATGAAAGATAAATCACTCATTTATGAATTTTATTTTCCATTGTCTTTTTTAATAAATTTTTCATAAGACAGTGTCCCGTAAAAAGTCATAGGGCGTCGCAATGCTATACAAGCATGTCGTAAACCTTATCTAAAGGTTGCTCAAGACTTCGAACAGAAAAGAGTCGAGACATTTTACGATGTTATTTTTCTGCGCTCCGGAAAAAAAATGTGTGGAACGTTGAAAAGGGGTCCATGACCCCCCCCCCCCATTCCTTTTACTATTGAGCGTGCATCGATTAATTCTCAATGTACACGCTTAACTAATGGCAAGTCTACCCCATCAAATTGATGTAAATAAACGATATTAAGATGAAACAAACAAATTTGAGAATAAACTAATGAAGTTTTACTTTAATATTGCAGATGAGAGAGTAAATGAAATCAAACACTATTTCTTTATATTACATTAAATATGAAACATTTCAAATTTTGTAGCTTTAGTATAATGAAGTGGACAATTCTATTAAAATAAAAACTTTTTTACAAGTTGTTTTCAAGGGTGTGGTATACAAAATATTATACGACAAGAAAACTCGAAGCAAAGAAATTAATATTTCGTACTTAAACTTGATTTTTACAATAAAAAGATAACACGTTTTGTTGGTGTTTGTGAAAGAATTGTTACATTAACAATTATCAAAATCATTTTTTTTCAAAGCTTCAGTAAAGTCATTTGCATTCGAAAGATATCTGAATTGTTTTTTCTATGACCGAGCATCACTGAACACAATCAGTGTTATTATGAAGTGGTGGACAATAGCAAGTGGTTCTCTTTCACTGTAGGCAAACAGATTAGAATCATACGTTTACTCTGTAAATATTACTCAACTAAATCTATTTTCATAATGTTTGAATTTCATTTATTTCAATATTTTCCCAGCAGAATGTTCTTAAATAAAAAAAAACAGTTTACGAGACATGATGAAGCATAATTCGTAAAGTTCTATTCCTTTTCGTTTTTCATCGTTCACTATCAGACTATGTCCACTATGCGGTATACATACAGATTGGAATCATACGTTTACTCTTTAAATGTTACTCAACTAAAGTTCTTTTCATAATGTTTGAATTTCAGTTATTTCAATATTTTCCCAGCAGAATGTTCTTGAATAAAAATAAAAAAAAGATTACGAGACATGATGAAACATAATTTGGAAAGTTCTAGTTCCTTTTCATTTTTCATCGTTCGCTATCAGACTATGTCCATTATGCGGTATACAAACAGTTTGGAATCATACGTTCACTCTGTAAATATTTAGTAGACTTGTTAACTGCAAAAACGCTGCATTTTTTAGTACAAATGTCCCACTTTGGCACAAATGCTCCTTGAGTCAAAAGAAAAAGATTCATCCAAAGAGACACGCTGTATCTATGCAAATAAGCAAGTAATATGTATAAATTTGCATATTATGTCTATATAGTGAAAACAAGTATTTAAGATTATATATTTAACAAGAACTGCCCTAAAATTGGAAATAAAGACTTAGGGTTAGAAAGGGAAGAAAATTGTCATAAAATTATTGGGATATCCTTGTTTATTATTACCTAATTTGCATAAATTATGCAAATTATAATTCAAAACAGAGTATTTTTTCATGAATCCTCAACTGTTTTATAAATAACAGCAATTAATACACAATGTCAACATTCTCCATGAAAGAGAATATATTAGTGAAAACATCGATATGCTTCATGACAGTATTGGTGTCTTAATTTGCTTAAAAAAAGAGGGCAAATATGTCATAATGTATGACGTGATATTGCGCTATTAAAATAAAAACGAGACCAAAACAACCTCTATGTCACAGTCACACTCACGAATCCGACAGTAAAGCGATCAATGGTATGTCATTCGAGATAACACAATCCCAACACAATAGCTTCCATCGGCTTCTCGTATCGCTTTTGTTGGTGTGTCTGCCACACCGTAATCTATGGTATATACGGGCAAAATGCATTTCGGTATCGGTAAAACACCATTTAATTTACATGTATTTGTTTCTAATTTGTTTCCCTTAAAATTAATAGGAGACATTGCTTTGCAGGTTACTGCTTTAATGAAGCTCTGACACATGAATCTTGATGAATGTACCTCACCTCAATCCATATTTTATCTGTATTAAAATATATATCTTTTGGAGACCCCGATGTGGCACAACTGGATTCCCCCGGCATTCCCGCTACTTTACATAACCAGTTTGACTTGTATTATCGACTTGGAAAAGACAGATATATGAGACACCAGTCATCATGTTTCCTGAAGAAAGTTTTTTTGTTTATTTAAGCCTATGCCCACGGGAGCCCTCCGAATTTACCCAATCCCTTCTCCTTATTTCGACACTGAATAAAAAAATATCGTGTTTTAAAGCCATCCGCAACGCAACTTGCGTTTATTGGTATAAAAAAAGCAATTTGTATGTCTATATTTTATATTTATCAATATTAATATTATTATCATTATAATTATTATTATTATTATTACTATTATTATTATTATTATAATTATTGTTCTGCAGTTTGTAATTTTGCTCTAGCCCAGTAAGTGACAATGTTGAAAACCATTCCACTGTACTGACATATATGCATTCGTGATTTGATGATTATTCATTATGTTCATATATTTCTTATAAAAATTACATCCAAGTAATAATCAATGTACCAAAAAGCGGAGAATGAAATAGACGATTTTCAAACTCGAACACTGACGTACTGTTTATAGTTCTATTCTGCGCATGATCAGAAGAAGGTAAATCTGAGTAAGGGCCTTTTTTCTCATGAATCTTAAATCATCATTATAATAATGATTGCTGTTGTAAACTGACTGTGATTAGCGTTCGTGAATCTAATCATGTTCTAGTTTGGTTTCACACGTGCTAAATATTCGTCATTTATTTTTCACTGGAATCATCATTCAAATTACGATTTCTTGACCGTGTGAAAGGGCGGTAAAAGTGACATGATGGTTTAATATAACGAGATTAACACCAAATCTGATGTCTTGATTATTCCTATATTGTTTGAATTTGTTTTTCATTAGATCCACACAAAAACAACAGTGCGCTCACTAGCTTGTGGTATTTCACAGTTGGTCAACTATTGTTATATAGCAACTTGTTAATGCATTCAAAGTAAAAACAAATAGTTTCATAGAGCGTTCATTGGCGTGCTATCCAAGGGCCTTTTCACACGTGAATCTTGAATCGTTGTTATAATGACTGCAATTCGTCTTTAGAGCCATCGGACCTTTCACACGGAAAATTCGTACCGAAATTTGAGTGAAACTTAACTGGAATTCAACCTCCGGAGTAGAATTTGAATCCGTGATTGTGATTAACGTTCGTGATTATAGTTTGGTTTCGCACGTGCTGAAAAGTAGTCACTAGCCTTATTTTCCACTGGAACCATTATTCAAATTACGATTTTTTACCTTGTGAAAGGGCGGTTAGTCATTTCTGCATCCTGCTATGTAAGGCATGCTTGCATATCTTACCTTGAAATCTGCCTATCATACCAACCTTTCACACGGTACTTAAAAAGTGCCCTTTTTACGCAAGAAAAATGCTCCCTCACGAATGTGTACTGTGCCCCTTTCATCGGAAGAGGACCCGTTTAAGGTTTTAACAAGTGCCCTTTCTCGTATAAGTTCCAATTTTTCCCCAAAAAAGTAACCTCTCACGGACGTGTTTTGTGCCCTTTTCAACTGAGAAGGACTAAGCAAGTGCAATTCCTTGGTATCAGTTCCCAAATTCCCCCCCCCCAAAAAAAAAAATCCCCTCACGAACATGTCCTGTGCCCCTTTCATCTGAGGACACGTCTTATGCCGTTAGCAAGTACCTTTTGCCATCTTATAGGTGCGCTTTCTCGTATCAGTGACCACTTATACCCAAGAAAAGTGCCCCCACGAACGTGTCCTGTGCCCCTTTCACCCGAGAAGGACCTGTTTTATGTGTTAACGAGTGTATCTTTGCCTTTTTATAGGTGCCTGCTCTTCATATCAGATAAGTTGTCCAGAAAAACAAATCTTTCCATGCCCGATGAGCGCCCGGTTTCTTTATGTAGCGCCGTTCTGTTCCTCCTGCAAGTGCATAATGAAAAATAATCCTACGTGCCTTAAGTTTCATGAGTCATGTGAGTTGGGAAAATAAGTATTTTTTTTCTTTGTTTTAAGATCATGGCCGTACGCATGGGGCAGTTGCTCCCCCCTCCCGATTTTTTTTACTGCAGATTTGTCACAAAATTCACCAAAAGTATGCACAAAATCCATCAATTTCACTTTAAAAAATGCAAAAGTGCATCAAAGATAAGCTTGGTCGCTTCGCTCCCTCGCTTTTGAGTTTTCTACCAAAAAGTTCACGCGTGCTGCCCCCATGCGAACAATTTCTGAATACGGCCATGTTTGAATTAGTGTCCTTTTTTAAAGAAAATGTGCCCTTTTTATGTCTGTGCCCCTTTCAACTTCGCTCCCTCCACCCCTGTGCTACTCCCTCACATCCCATTCATTACTTTATGTATTTTCTTATTTTTGCCATAATTTTTCAATATTCACATTTACTCCATTACTATGGAGTCATTTTTATTAATTTGATTAAATTTCGATGTACTGTAACTTGTCTGTTTTTAGAGATGGGAAATAAATGAATTTGAATATTCCAGCAAGTCAATTGAAAAAAAAACATTGACGTAAACCTTAGTTCGTCCTGCCCCTAATGAAAACCTTGGCGCCACCCTTAATGTAGCATATCCAACAAGTCCAAGAGTTCCTTGAACACAGAGAGTATTACACGGGGGCAGACCTTTACGATTAAAGGTCAAGTCCACCTCAGAAAAATGTTGATTTGAATCAATAGAGAAAAATCAAACAAGCACAATGCTGAAGATTTCATCAAAATCGGATGTAAAATAAGAAAGTTATGACATTTCAAAGTTTCGGTTATTTTTAACAAAATAGTTATATGAACGAGCCAGTTACATCCAAATGAGAGAGTTGATGATGTCACCCACTCATTATTTCTTTTGTTTTTTATTGTTTGAATTATACAATATTTCAATTTTTACGAATTTGACGATTAGGACTTCCTTGCCTGAAGCACAAAATGTTAAAGTAATGGAATTCCACGTGTCCAGGGAGGAATGAAACTTCATTTCACATGACAATGACGAGAAAATCAAAATATTTCATATTTCAAACAATAAAAAACAAAAGAAATAGTGAGTGAATGACATCATCGACTCTCTCATTTTGATGTAGCTGGCTCGTTCATATAACTGTTTTTGTGAAATGAAGCGAAATTTTGAAATGTCATAACTTTCTTATTTTACATCCGATTTTTGATGAAATTTTCAGTGTTATGCTTGTTGAATTTTTCTCTTTTTATTCAAATCAAGTTCTTCTTGGGGTGGACTTGTCCTTTAAATTGACTTTTAGAACATTACTCTTCATTCCTTGGATGAATGCCAAGTAATATTTCATCCTGTGGTGTGCTAACTAATCTGAAGACTGGAATGGAATCTTGGAGCAAAGTAAAGCCAAACTTGTCGAACATTCGAATCGCTGCTATTTGCATCTCCTGAAGCGCGAAATGTTGGCCGATGCAGTTACGCGCACCAGCCGAGAAAGGAATGAAAGCGAATGCATCTCGACTCTCGACGTTCTCGCGATCAAAGCGGCTTGGTTTGAATTCCATAAGATCATCTCCCCACACATCAGGATTGTGATGGAGTTGGTACGTGTAGATTGTAATCTCGGTTCCTGCTGGCACGGTTAGACCATCGACAACCAATGGTTCGGTTAGGAGGCGGCCTGGTGCGATTGTCGAGTAAATACGCTGACTTTCCTTGATGCATTTCAACAGAAATGGAGTATTGCGAAGATCATCACTGCAAATGAACAATATATATATACATATATATATATATATATATATATATATATATATATATATATATATATATATATATATATATATATATATATATATATATATAATATATATATATGAAATGTTTTAAATGATTTTAATTCGACATGTTGGGTTAA
The DNA here is from genome assembly GCF_018143015.1 of Lytechinus variegatus. Classification (NCBI taxonomy): domain Eukaryota; kingdom Metazoa; phylum Echinodermata; class Echinoidea; order Temnopleuroida; family Toxopneustidae; genus Lytechinus; species Lytechinus variegatus. The sequence continues at coordinate 9,351,867 of NC_054743.1, forward strand.
GTTCTCAAAACACAGCATCTAGCATCGAGTTTATGTGATCATGCGGCATAAACATAAGCAAAAGAAAAACGTGTTAGGTATAGGCCTATCTAAACACTACTGTAATAAAACAATGTCGGAAGGCTTTAATGCCAGGAAATCTTACTAAATTAGACGATAAATAGTACCGTGGCCGAGTGGTCTAAGGCGCCTGGCTATACATGAAAAGCACTTGTTTAAAAAAAATAGACGATTAATTTGTCCAAGACAACAGACGGTAAAGACCTCATCAATATCACCATTAATCTACAGTAACTGTAATGTAAACCTATCTTCAGATTGCCGTCTAGAACCTTAATTTACCTGTATATCTCTCGATTTGTACGATCTTTGAAGAGTTCATCAACCTCTTCCTGTACCTTGGTCTGGTATTCTGGATGGGTTGCCAACAAATACAACAGCCAAGTGAGGGCGCTAGATGTCGTATCAATTCCGGCAAGCAAGAAAGTATTTGCCTTTTTTAGAAAATGAAAGAACATCTGACAGTCTATTCAACGTACAATTATTATCATATTAATAGATAACGTTTACATTCTGCTTAATAGGTAGGTTTCTGAGTGCACAACCATTAACCAAGAAGATTATAAAAATGAATGAACCATTTTAAGACAAGCAAGCCTACAAAACAATCCCGAAAGGGGTCCAAGAGTGACAGATTCGCTTTATCTGTTGAAAATGCACTTTTCGCCCATGTCAATTTTTTGTCGTTTCTGTGTGTCGAGTGTATTAAGACAAAAATCTTGACAAGTGTTAAATGTGCGGAGACGTTTGGTTGCTAAATGAAAGGTGATATTACTTTCTAAAAGGACCGGTGGACAAAGTGTACATCAACGGTCAGATGATGGAGTCTTGCGGGACTCCATAAAACAGCGTGAAACTTGTAGGGACCAATTGCCTGTTTGTCTTTTGTTCTGAAGTTAATGGCTAATTACTGTCATTGAATTACCTCGTCTCTGATCTCTTCATCCGTTAGTCCTCCTTCAGAGTCTTTGGATAACATTACTGTGTCAAGGAGATCCATTCCTTTAAAGTATTCCTGGATTGATATACAGAAAAAAAATCTTACGGTTGATTAATTTGGGCAAAAGGGACAATGTGCCATTTACTTTCGGAATTAATCAGAATCTAGATGAGAGATGGAAACGTCAAAAGTGATTTAGTCATATTGAATATGCTTTATTTAAAGTATCAATCATCTGCTAGAAACATATACCGGATTGCTTGTGAAATCTAACTTTAAAAGTATAAATGTGTTTACAAGACAGACATTATTTTTCTGCTCACAATACTTACTAAGTTAGATCCCCTCGTTTTGTGTTCCTCTCTTCGTTCCGAAATTATTTTTTCGATATATTCATGAAGGACATTAATCCCCTTTCTCCATGGTTTGTAGAGGGAAGATCTCCGGAAGATGAATTCAAACGGTAAGACCGGGCTGCGCGTTTCCGTTTTACACCCTGGCGAAGGCATTTTCCGGAAAAGTAGCCAAAAAGCGACTAGTGAAAAGTCTACGCTAGTTGCATGCAGCGTGCGACACAGGCGAGTCCACCACCGCATGCAATTTGCACAGTTACTGATCAGAGCACAGAGTTCCTCGGCACTTCATGTACAGAGAGAGCGGCAGTCAGGAGCGAAATCCGAACATGCTTTTACAGTCGCGTTGTTTATGATAGTTGTTTTTTTCTAAAAGTAAATTATTAACTAAATGAATAGAATGACAGACAAAATCAAAATAAACAGATACTTATAATAGAAAGACAAATTGAAGTTTGATGGATTGATACACTTAGAAGCTGCCGAAAGATAGATATAGAAGACTGATAAATAGATAGAGACAAGTTAGACAGATAGATAGATAGATAGATAGATAGAAATAGAGAGAGAGAGAGAGAGAGGTGGATAGATAGATAGAAAGAGAGAGAAAGAGGGAGAGATGGATGGATAGATAGATAAATAGAGAGAGAGAGACAGAGAGGTCGATATATAGAGGGAGGGGGGAGAGAGAGAGAGAAGGATAGATAGATAGATAGAGGGAGAGAGAGAGATGTTGTAGATAGAAATATGGACGGACAAAGAGAAAAAGACAGACAGATGCTAGAGAAGGAGAGAGATAGAGAATTTGAGAGACAGATAGATAGATGTTAGATAGATAGAAAGATAAAGAATGAGAGAGACAGAGAAGATAGACAAATTAACAGATAGATAGAAAGATAGATAGAGAAAATAGAGAAAGACAGACAGATGGATGAGATAGATAGATGAGAGCCGGATAGATGTTAGATAAATAAAGAGGGAGAGAGACAAAGAATATTAACAAATTAACAGATAGATAAGTTAAAAAAATAGATAGATAAATAGTGAGAATAAGAGAAAGACCGTCACAGTTGGATAGATAGATCAGAGAGAGATAGAGAATTTGAGATAGATAGATGTTAGATAAAGAATGAGAGAGACAGAGAAGATTATTAGGTAGATAGATACTGCAGTTACATAGATAGATAGATAGTGATAGAATTTCAGAGATAGATATATAGACAGATAGAGAGAAAGACAGACATCAGCAAATCGGCAAGGCAAATAATCAAGGCAAATATTCGTATTGAAAAGGTATTGAACCTGGAAAGTATAAGCTCAGCTTCACAAGTACGGTATCATAACTTCGGTGCGGACTTTGGATCGCGCGCCCAGCTGATAATGTAAACAGACGTAGACGTAGACTCTTCACTAGTCGCTTTTTGGCTACTTTTCCGGAAAATGCCTTCGCCAGGGTGTAAAACGGAAACGCGCCACCGGGCTAAAGGATCTGCATAATAAACATAAGTTCTTATAAGAGGTTTTCATGTTCAATGAAATAAACCGATATATATACTGTATATGATCATACAGAGAGACAAAAGGATTATTGGCAGTTATTAAGTTAACTTATTTTGCCCCGGCACTCCAGTTGTTATTATCTTCATTTACTGAGTAAATAATACTAACTCCTTCTTCTGAATAAAGGTAACATTTAATATGACGTCACAGAATCTCCCATTGACAGTGGTCATCTTGCCAACCAAAATATGAAAGTCGCCCCCCCCCCCTGACATGCTGGAAATATTGAGACAAGCCTACTATTTATTCGAGAAAAAAATACAGTTGGGTTGCACACTTATTCCTATTCTTGGCCTCGGACTTTTCGAGCTTCACCTTAAGCCTGGCCTCGCCTTTTGGCATTGTGCGTGTTCACGTGTACTGAAATATACTATAAAAATTCAGATATAGTTTAAAAAATAGGCCTATACGTTTCCCTTGTGGCTAGTTCGAACCGTGGCAAAATACGAAAAAAGCTAGAAAGGTGTCCAAGAAATAGATCAAAATTAATATATAAGGGGGCCGGTTAAGAATTTACTCAATGTGCCTTCGAAAAATTACCACTGAAGCATACACGTCTGTTAAGGCCCTAAACCGCAAATTGCACCTAAACCGCAAATCGCCGCCTAAGCTTGTAGAAAAAAGTTTAGTCTTGTTTACTCAATAGCAATGCACTCTTTGTGCGTGCACACGTTCGCGCGAGAAATTGAGCCAGCTAGCTGTGCATACATGTATACATGTACGTAAACACTTCATGCAATTCGCGAAAGTTATTTGATTCTGCTAAGTCTGCTGGCCTAAAATTTCGCGAGAACCTTCATCAAATTTTCATAATGAATTGGAAAATCATAACTTTGTTATTTTGGTGTTTGGTGTTGATTCGTCCGGCCGAGAGTCATCCAACTTCTCCAGGCCCAGGGCCTACTACTACTACTACTACTACTACTACTAGTAGTAGTAGTAGTAGTAGTAGTGTAGTAGTAGTAGTACTACTACTACTACTAGAACTATACTACTACTGCTACTACTACTCTTGCTGCCAATAATGATAATTATTGTGATTATAATGATAATGATTATACCAATGATAACGAAGGACCTTGGATGAGTGGTTTCACTCCCCTGGAAACATTTAGTATTAAGGTTTGAAAATTTTTGAAAATAAGCTACTATTACTACTACTACTACCACTACTACTACCACTACTACTACTACTCCTACTCCTATACTACTACTACTACTACTACTACTACTACTACTACTCCTACTCCTATACTACTACTACTACTACTACTATTACTACTACTACTACTATTTCGTACTGATTATGACTATAATAATATGAGTACATGGCTTCATTACCCTCGTAACATTTTGTATTAAAGTTTTAAAAAGATTATAATAAATATTTAAACAATTATTTATAGCGATTCTTTCTTTATTTTCCCCCTTTCATTTCTTCCCTTTTCCTTTGCTTAAACCTACAGGCATTAGATTATACTAGGGGAGAATTAGGGATACACAAAAAAACACAAAAAAAAACACACAAAAAACGGCACTATGTACAGCCCAAGTTGCCCAACTCCCGCCATAACAAAAGTCCAAAACCAACAAACAAGAAGAACAATAATGATAGCCTTTTAGGGCCCCATGGGAGACCAACTTTATGTTGAATGAGCACCCTGGTAAAATAAATAAATAAACAAATAAATAGATAAATAAATACGTGTATCAACAACAACATTTCTCATAAAAATGAGATCAGCGCCCTAGTTCTAATTCCTCACTCTTCAACCTCTATCCTTCTGCGATTTATGTTTGCCGCCCTCTGTGTTCACGCCTCTTACGCGCGCACGGTCCTTGTTAATATTCTACCTGCTTAGGCGGCAATTTGCGGTTTAGGTGCAATTTGCGGTTTAGGGCCTTAACACACGTCCCCCTCTTGATGTTTACGCCAAGACGATTAACTATTCTGAACTCAGGTTTTATTTAAACTCTGGTTTAAAGTTGTGGTTTAACTATGGATAGCAAATGGTGACATCAATCTTTAAAATAAGAGGTTCAACATGTTTAATGTTAGCTCATTTGACTCTCAAGTCATTCTTAATTTTCCTGGAAGGTAAGTAAAATAGTTGTCTTTACTGCTGAAGGATTAGCAAAGATCACAGTAGGCATAAGAATTATACAATGTAATAAAATTGTGATATTTTTAGCTTCCCACATAATTTTAGCACCAAGTTAGATCATCTTCTAAGTTAAACCCAAGTTCAGTGTATGGGTCTTAGAGTTTACTGCGACCTTTTCAGAAATATCATCAGTGGCGTAGCTAGGATTTTTTTCCCGGGGGGCACTGGGGGGTCCTTGCTTTTTCAGGGGGGGGGGGGCACCGGCCATTTTTCCGGTGTGTGTGTATGTGTCCACAAGGGCGGATCCGACTTTCGCCAATAAGGGACGGGGCCCGAAATTATATCTTCACCTATATCAGTCACTTGTTAGTTTTATTCTTATAAAACAACATAAACATAAAATAATCTCATAAGCCTTATAAAAAGTGCGAGCGCGAAGCTCGAGCGATTTTTTTTTTTACTTTAATGTATTTTTTCCTGAAATTTAATTTTCTGGGCAATGTTATGTGTGATCCTGAACAAGATTCGTATGTACCCCCAATCGCGAACAGAAATGTTTATCAACTGTTCTAGCATTATCGAAAAGGGACCTGTTAAGGACTGCTTACAGTTACCCACGAAGACGGTATATATTTCAATAATGCGAGCGCGAAGCGCGAGCAAATTTTTTGACATTCCGACCTTTAAAAAAAATGGTCATTCTAAGCACTTTTTGTATTAATCAATGTTATAGGTATGTAACTAAACAATTGATGCGAGCGCGAAGCGCGAGAGGAAGAAAATTTAGATTTTAGACCTAAAAGCGGGACACTCTATTCATATTTTGTAAGTCATAAATATGATATAGTCAATTGGGTATCATTAATAATGCGATCGTGAAGCGTGAGCAGACAATTATTGATATTCTGATGTAAAACTGGATAATTTAAGTACATTTTAAATAAAGAACATGCACGCTATCGCGCATGTTAAATATTTAGACCTAAAATCTGGGCATTCTGAATACATTTGTTTAATGGATCATTATGGAATACACGTAGACAATATGAACTTGGCAAACCAAACAATGTGACCACGCAGCGTGAGCTTAACTTGCTGATATGTAGACCATAAAACGGACATTTTACAGAGAACTTAAATTTGTAAATGAAAAAAAAATAAATAATGAAAGCTCGATGTGCGAGCTGAAATATGTTTTGCATATTGACTTTAAAACTTGCTCCACATCAGCCTATTGAGCAAGATATGAATCCCATCGAACAGGCAATTATGGCGCGAAGCGCCAGCAAAAATTTTATATAGTAATGAAAAGATGAAAACATGAAAAGATTTTTTTTTGAATTGTAAGTCTTCCCCTCACATTATTTCATTCAGTCGTCTTCCTCCTCTTATTTTCCTCTTCTTTTTTCTTCTGTCTTTCTTCTTCTTTTCCTTTTTCTTTCTCCTTTTTTTTCTTTAATTTTTTTTGCTCTGCCAATTTTTTCTGGGGGGCACCAGGGGGCACGCCAAATCTCAGGGGGGGGGGGCGCGTGCCCCCCCCCGTAGCTACGCCATTGAATATCATACTGTACCGTTTCGCAATGATATCCGTCAAGCTGTGGGATGACTGTACGAATTGTGATTCGACCTTTTGACAATCAGACTTGTAGGAAAATGCACATTGAAGAATGACGTCACTGGAAAATGAACTCATTGATTTGTAGACTTCTAGGGGCTTTCCTTCTTCACATCTCTGCGCGATCACGGAAACCAAGGTCTCTGCTACCTGAGAAGGACACGATGAATTGAACTGGTCAGTTTTGCTATTTGGAGCTATAAAGAGATGGACGATAAACGCGGGTCTCCCTTTGACATGTTTGATACAATGATAGTCGCCGTCATCTGATTATGCATATGCATCTAAAACATAAAGGTGTTTTGACAACAGCGACTACCAAGGAACATTTACAAAGGAACAGTTTTCCTGGTCTTGGTTTGTGTTGGATTGATATCCTGATTCAGGATAGGTCATATGCTTTTTCAATCAGCATGCTTAAGTTAAAGTTAAGGTTTCACTCTATCCTACCAAAAACCTAACATAAAACCCTATTGCAATCATAACTTTACATCTAAGACGAAATTAAGCCCCGAGCAATTATCGAAGGAGCAAAATTAATGTCATGCCACCGACGTGAGAGCCATTTTTCGTAAAGTATGATTATTTTTCTTTGCATATTAAATTTGAATACCTGGTTTATCTTGGGAATGTTATTTTTGAGAGCGTTGAAGTGGAAAGTGCCTGTAATGAGTTTCCTGTGTCTTTTCCACAGGTAACCATCTGTTAGAGGCATGCTTCGACCGAGCCATTCTTCAAACAAACCATAAAGTGAACTCTGCAAGGATAAAAAGGCAAGAATATGATCAGTTATATCGATATAAGAATATTATACCATTGCCTATATACCAGAAGTTGCGTGCATAGGGGCAGGGGACGGGCAAGTGCTCCGGGTGCATACCCCCCCCCCCCCTCCCGATGAGGTCTCTGTTTTGGAGTCTTTCAATCAGTCTTTAAACATGTTAAATCAAATATTTACAGTCTCGCCTCAATTTTTGATAAAACTAGAACTTCGAAAAATTGCTCAAGGCTAGTTTTCCAGCCAGAATCAATGATCTTGTCTGCAGTAATCTCTCAATATTATCTATATTATATATAGCGTGCCACACCAGTCGAGGTGCGTTCGAAATTACTTCATATTCCGTTCTATTAATATTCATGAGGGCTGAGGCGTGGTCTGACTAAATATTGGGTAGAATTTATGTAAATTCATGTTAATTATCCCTTATCGTATAAGTGGAGGGGGAGCGCACCCCAGGTGGCACTTTAACGGGACGTAAATTAACGAAAAATAGGAGGTAATAAATGAGGAGTATACAGACATTAAGGGGGTGTAGAAAGAGAAATAGATAATTGGGGGGGGGGAATAAAGACAAATATATTAAGAGGATTTCGTGCCCATTCCCTATTTGATGGTGAATGAATCAGAACTAATTATTCATATGAATCTAGAATACAATGATAAAATTGGTACCATTCATTTGCGAATTTTATTCGCTTTAAATAATGACTGGTCCAGCGATAGAATAGTCAGGATCAGGGTTATGACTCACTTTCACTGTTCCGACACTGTCGGTGAGAATTTTCCGAATCGAGTCTGGATGATTCAGCCCTACAACCGGTTTCCAACCAGCCCAGAAGACATGAAGTCTTGGATAGGTCTTGGCCATGTTACGATGCCACTCTAACCCAGGGGTTAGTGGTCCAGGTTGTTGAAGGACATTGCCGAACAACCAGTGAGGTTTGGGGCCTGGAAGGGTGCGTCGAATATGAAGGATTCTCTTGACTTCCCTCCATGCTGTGAAAACGCAGATCAGACATCGATACCCCAAAAAGCTTACCAAGCATGACAAAAGAACAGTGGCTACTGGACTAATGCCGCCAATATCCATCCTTTTCTAATTAGTAACGAAATCGGATGATAAACTGCTCGTCGAGGCTGTTCAATGTCGGCTGACTGATATTTTTCACAGGGGCCTTGCATACGAGTCAGCAAGATAAACAACCCCGAGATATCCCGAGATATATCATGTTTACTTTTTATGAATTTCTCAATTTGCCAAGTCATGTATTTCTGTATGTAGTCATGTCTTCATGTCTTCATGTATTTCATGCCAAGTCATGAATTTCTCAATTTGCCAAGACATGACCTTGAAGTTGTAGGGATCGAAGTCTGCATGCCCTGGTGATACGATTAATAATGAACTGAACGTAGCTGCCGCATGATATGTTTAAATTGTTTTGATTAATAAGTACCTCTTGAGTTAAGATGGGTGGAGTTTTAGGTGGGTTCAGTTTTGTCCTTGACCGGGATAATGCATCATGTAGATAAATAACTCTAATTACATCAGGACCAATTAGAATGAAAGATAAATCACTCATTTATGAATTTTATTTTCCATTGTCGTTTTTTTTATAAATTTTTCATAAGACAGTGTCCCGTAAAAAGTCATAGGGCGTCGCAATGCTATACAAGCATGTCGTAAACCTTATCTAAAGGTTGCTCAAGACTTCGAACAGAAAAGAGTCGAGACATTTTACGATGTTATATTTCTGCGCTCCGGAAAAAAAAATGCGTGGAACGTTGAAAAGGGGTCCATGACCCCCCCCCCCCATTCCTTTTACTATTGAGCGTGCATCGATTAATTCTCAATGTACACGCTTAACTAATGGCAAGTCTACCCCCATCAAATTGATGTAAATAAACTATATTAAGATGAAACAGACAAATTTGAGAATAAACTAATGAAGTTTCACTTTAATATTGCAGATGAGAGAGTAAATGAAATCAAACACTATTTCTTTATATTACATTAAATATGAAACATTTCAAATTTTGTAGCTTTAGTATCATGAAGTGGACAATTCTATTAAAATAAAAACTTTTTTACAAGTTGTTTTCAAGGGTGTGGTATACAAAATATTATACGACAAGAAAACTCGAAGCAAAGAAATTAATATTTCGTACTTAAACTTGATTTTTACAATAAAAAGATAACACGTTTTGTTGGTGTTTGTGAAAGAATTGTTACATTAACAATTATCAAAATCATTTTTTTTCAAAGCTTCAGTAAAGTAATTAGCATTCGAAAGATATCTGAATTGTTTTTTCTATGACCGAGCATCACTGAACACAATCAGTGTTATTATGAAGTGGTGGACAATAGCAAGTGGTTCTCTTTCACTGTAGGCAAACAGATTAGAATCATACGTTTACTCTGTAAATATTACTCAACTAAATCTATTTTCATAATGTTTGAATTTCATTTATTTCAATATTTTCCCAGTGGAATGTTCTTAAATAAAAAAAAACAGTTTACGAGACATGATGAAGCACAATTCGTAAAGTTCTATTCCTTTTCGTTTTTCATCGTTCGCTATCAGACTATGTCCATTATGCGGTATACAAACAGTTTGAAATCATACGTTCACTCTGTAAATATTTAGTAGACTTGTTAACTGCAAAAACGCTGCATTTTTTAGTACAAATGTCCCACTTGGGCACAAATGCTCCTTGAGTCAAAAGAAAAAGATTCATCCAAAGAGACACGCTGTATCTATGCAAATAAGCAAGTAATATGTATAAATTTGCATATTTTGTCTATACAGTGAAAACAAGTATTTAAGATTATATATTTAACAAGAACTGCCCTAAAATTGGAAATAAAGACTTAGGGTTAGAAAGGGAAGAAAATTGTCATAAAATTATTGGGATATCCTTGTTTATTATTACCTAATTTGCATAAATTATGCAAATTATAATTCAAAACAGAGTATTTTTTCATGAATCCTCAACTGTTTTATAAATAACAGCAATTAATACACAATGTCAACATTCTCCATGAAAGAGAATATATTAGTGAAAACATCGATATGCTTCATGACAGTATTGGTGTCTTAATTTGCTTAAAAAGAGGGCAAATATGTCATAATGTATGACGTGATATTGCGCTATTAAAATAAAAACGAGACCAAAACAACCTCTATGTCACAGTCACACTCACGAATCCGACAGTAAAGCGATCAATGGTATGTCATTCGAGATAACACAATCCCAACACAATAGCTTCCATCGGCTTCTCGTATCGCTTTTGTTGGTGTGTCTGCCACACCGTAATCTATGGTATATACGGGCAAAATGCATTTCGGTATCGGTAAAACACCATTTAATTTACATGTATTTGTTTCTAATTTGTTTCCCTTAAAATTAATAGGAGACATTGCTTTGCAGGTTACTGCTTTAATGAAGCTCTGACACATGAATCTTGATGAATGTACCTCACCTCAATCCATATTTTATCTGTATTAAAATATATATCTTTTGGAGACCCCGATGTGGCACAACTGGATTCCCCCGGCATTCCCGCTACTTTACATAACCAGTTTGACTTGTATTATCGACTTGGAAAAGACAGATATATGAGACACCAGTCATCATGTTTCCTGAAGAAAGGTTTTTTGTTTATTTAAGCCTATGCCCACGGGAGCCCTCCGAATTTACCCAATCCCTTCTCCTTATTTCGACACTGAATAAAAAAATATCGTGTTTTAAAGCCATCGGCAACGCAACTTGCCTTTATTGGTATAAAAAAAGCAACTTGTATGTCTATATTTTATGTTTATCAATATTAATATTATTATCATTATAATTATTATTATTATTACTATTATTAGGTGGTCTGTCATTTATGACAGATCACCTCTTAATTTCGTCAGAATTTTCTTTTTATTTCTTTCTTTCTTTATTCTTACGGATTTTCTTGTCGCCAAGTTATCTCAAAATGGACTTGGTCAATTTCATTGAATTTCATGTCATCTATAGGATCTGTCATGGACACGTGCAGTGAAGCTTTTCAAGGTCATCAGGTCATGATGACGTCATCTAGGCGCCATTTTGTAAAATCACATTATCAATCATATCTCCATTATCAATTATCAAAAATCAATCAAATTAACATCACACTAAGTTCAGGTCAAGGGTCATCAAATCATGTCATCAAAGGTCACCTGAAGGTCACGACGCGCGCGTACGCGTGCGTCAAAATTTCAAAATGCTCAAAATCACTTTTTGACCAAACGAGAGTATGTTTTAGGTCATTCTAAGCATTTCAAAATTTTGCGCGCGCGCACGGATGCGCGCGCGCTTCCTCGCGTAACGCCTTAACGCAACGCAGAAACACCGTTTTTTTTACATCTTTGCATTGATAATAAAATTCTGAACAATTTGATACCTTGATCAACCTTCTACGACCACTAATAACGAAATTAACACCCGTTAAAGTTTGCAGCACGTGTGCGCGCGAGCTCTCACTATAGGCCATATATGGGCGAAAACATGCCTATTGAAAATTCACTGTAGCTCTTTAAATAGTCCATTGACCCCCAATTTTTTTTTATATATCGATAGAGTATGAGTTGTACATTTGATTTCATGTCACCATTGTCCCTAAATTATATCGTGACGTCATCAAAATGGCGCCTAAACTAAAAATTTCATTTTTTCAAAAATGACGTCATCAAATTTATGCAAATTTGGTTGTAACTTCTTGAATATAGATCGTTTTACGCCCAGATTTCGATATGTTGTAGTTTAGAATGTACTCTTTCTCCTTAGTTAACATGAATTTTCGTTTTGAGAAACGCATCATTGCGTAAAACAGCGATGAAAAGAGGCATGTCATTTTTCCTCATTTTGCGTGTAATCTCTATGGGACATGACTTTTTCTCAAAACCAGATTCGACATTCCTCTATTTCGTGAGCCATATCTCCATTTTTTCTTGTCAGTTTTCTTTAAGCTTTTAGTATGTTGTAGCTGAGATTCTAAGCTTTCGCAAATGTGCCCTTCATTTTTTGATCAGATGCCGGGATCATGCCCGTATTTCACTTGCAAAATTGGACTTGTAATTCTCAAAATTGCTTACGTGTATTCTCTATGGGGAATATCGTGGCTTTGACTGCTTCTTAAAGGGCGCGGGTTCGAGTCCTGGGGTGAACAAGATGAATTTTTTTTCACTTTTTTTTCTTTTTGCCACTTCTTACATGATCCTTTATGATAATTTAAAGGTATAAAAGTTTAAATTTAGCAAGATAAAACAGATTATAATTACTTTTTTTCATATCACATGTATTTTGCGTGTAATCTCTATGGGACATGACCTTTTCTCAAAACTAGATTCGACATTCCTCTATTTCGTGAGCCATATCTCCATTTTTTCTTGTCAGTTTTCCCTGAGCTTTGAGTATGTTGTAGCTGAGATTCTAAGCTTTCGCTAATGTGCCCACCATTTTTTGATCAGATGCCAGGATCATGCCTGTATTTCGCTTGCAAAATTGGACTTGTAATTCTCAAAATTGCTTACGTGTATTCTCTATGGGGAATATCGTGGCTTTGACTGCTTTCTAAAGGGCGCGGGTTCGAGTCCTGGGGTGAACAAGATGATTTTTTTTTCACTTTTTTTTCTTTTTGCCGCTTCTTACATGATCCTTTATGATAATTTAAAGGTATAAAAGTTTAAATTTAGCAAGATAAAACAGATTATAATTACTTTTTTCATATCACATGTATTTTGCGTGTAATCTCTATGGGACATGACCTTTTCTCAAAACTAGATTCGACATTCCTCTATTTCGTGAGCTATATCTCCATTGTTTCTTGTCAGTTTTCCCTGAGCTTTTAGTATGTTGTAGCCGAGATTCTAAGCTTTCGAAAATATGCCCTCCATTTTTTTATCAGATGCCGGGATCATGCCCGTATTTCGCTTGCAAAATTGGAATTGTAATTCTCAAATTTGCTTACGTGTAATCTCTATGGGGAATATGCTAGCTTAATGGATAACGCATTTGACGTGTTCGTCCGTATTGCTGACGTGTAGGTCCGTGTTGCTGACGTGGTGGTCCGTGTAGCTGACGTGTAGGTCCGTGTTGCTGACGTATTGGTCCGTGTTGACGACGTGCTCTGCCGGCATGATCCGTGTAGATCCGTGTGAAACTGCCGTGTTGATGCCGTGTTCACAGTCATCTGGGGCAAAACTATCCCGGACCTCCCCGGATCATGCCGGCATTGCCGTGTTGATCCGTGAGGTATAATCATCTATCTTGTATGTATCTGTTTGAAGATGTATGTCTGACGATTGTCATCACCACATCAATAATCACATTTAGTAATGGTCAAAACTTATTCTTAGGATGTCTACGATCAAGATTATCAATGATATCTAAATGATTTATTTCATACATCAGCCGACACTGAATGACAAATCATGACAGACCACCTAATTCGTCCGCATGACGAATTAAATTCTAGTTATTATAATTATTATTATTGTTCTGCAGTTTGTAATTTTGCTCTAGCCCAGTAAGTGACAATGTTGAAAACCATTCCACTGTACTGACATATATGCATTCGTGATTTGATGATTATTCATTATGTTCATATATTTCTTATAAAAATTACATCCAAGTAATAATCAATGTACCAAAAAGCGGAGAATGAAATAGACGATTTTCAAACTCGAACACTGACGTACTGTTTATAGTTCTATTCTGCGCATGATTAGAAGAAGGTAAATCTGACTAAGGGCCTTTTTTCTCATGAATCTTAAATCATCATTATAATAATGATTGCTGTTGTAAACTGACTGTGATTAGCGTTCGTGAATCTAATCATGTTCTAGTTTGGTTTCACACGTGCTAAATATTCGTCATTTATTTTTCACTGGAATCATCATTCAAATTACGATTTCTTGACCGTGTGAAAGGGCGGTAAAAGTGACATGGTGGTTTAATATAATGGGATAAACACCAAATTTGATGTCTTGATTATTCCTATATTGTTTTGAATTTGTTTTTCATTAGATCCACACAAAAACAACAGTGCGCCCACTAGCGAATGGTATTTCACAGTTGGCCAACTAATGTTATATAGCAATGCATTCAAAGTAAAAACGCAACAAATGCTTTCATAGAGCGTTCATTGGTGTGCTATTCAAGGGCCTATTCACGCGTGAATTTTGAATCGTTGTAATGATGACTGCAATTCGTCTTTAGAACCATCGGACCTTTCACACGGAAAATTCGTACCGTAATTTGAGTGAACTTAACTGGAATTCACCTCCGGAGTAGAATTTGAATTCGTGATTGTGATTAACGTTCGTGATTATAGTTTGGTTTCGCGCGTGCTGAAAAGTAGTCACTAGCCTTATTTTCCACTGGAACCATTATTCGAATTACGATGTTGTACCGTGTGAAAGGGCGGGTAGACATCTGGTCTATAGTGTCTGCATCCTGCTATGTAAGGCATGCTTGCATATCTTACCTTGAAATCTTCCTATCATACCACCCTTTCACACGGTACTGAAAAAGTGCCCTATTTTTACGCAAGAAAAATGCTCCCTCACGAATGTGTGCTGTGCCCCTTTCATTGGAAGAGGACCCGTTTTAGGTGTTACCAAGTTCTCGGATAAGTTCCACCCCCCCCAAAAAAAAATACCCCTGACGGACGTGTTTTGTATTTATTTATATCTTTGTTATGTATTTTTAAAATGTAAACTCACATTGTTAGTCCTCGGACTTTTTGATGAGTATCGTTTAATAAAACCGAATTGAATTTGAATTTGAATTTTTGACCTGAGAAGGACTTAGCAAGTGCAATTCCTTGGTATCAGTGCCAAATACCCCCCCCCCCATCCCCTCACGAACACGTCCTGTGCCCCTTCATCTGAGAAGGATCCGTCTTATGCCGTTAGCAAGTACCCTTTTGCCATCTTATAGGTGCCCTTTCTCGTATCAGTGACCCCTTATACCCAAGAAAAGTGTCCTCACGAACGTGTCCTGTGCCCCTTTCACCCGAGAAGGACCTGTTTTATGTGTTAACGAGTGTATCTTTGCCTTTTTATAGGTGCCTGCTCTTCATATCAGATAAGTTGTCCAGAAAAAAAAAATCTTTCCATGCCCGATGAGCGCCCGGTTTCTTTATGTAGCGCCGTTCTGTTCTTCCTGCAAGTGCATAATGAAAAATAATCCTACGTGCCTTAAGTTTCATGAGTCATGTGAGTTGGGAAAATAAGTATTTTTTTTCTTTGTTTTAAGATCATGGCCGTACGCATGGGGCAGGGGGCAGTTGCTCCCCCCTCCCGATTTTTTTTTACTGCAGATTTGTCACAAAATTCACCAAAAGTATGCACAAAATCCATCAATTTCACTTTAAAAAATGCTAAAGCGCATCAAAGATAAGCTTGGTCGCTTCGCTCCCTCGCTTTTGAGTTTTCTACCAAAAAGTTCACGCGTGCTGCCCCCATGCGAAAAATTTCTGCATACGGCCATGTTTGAAATAGTGTCCTTTTTTAAAGAAAAAGTGCCCTTTTTATGTCTGTGCCCCTTTCAACTTCGCTCCCTCCGCCCCTGTGCTACTCCCTCACATCCCATTCATTACTTTATGTATTTTCTTATTTTTGCCATAATCTTACAATATTCATATTTACTCCATTGACGTACACCTTAGGTCGTCCTGCCCTAATGAATACCTTAGCGCCACCCTTAGTTCCTTGAACATAGAGAGTATTACACGGGGGCAGACCTGTACGATTAAATTGACTTTTAGAATATTACTCTTCATTCCTTGGATGAATGCCAAGTAATATTTCATCCTGTGGTGCGCTAACTAATCTGAAGACTGGAATGGAATCCTGGAGCAAAGTAAAGCCAAACTTGTCGAACATTCGAATCGCTGCTATTTGCATCTCCTGAAGCGCGAAATGTTGGCCGATGCAGTTACGCGCACCAGCCGAGAAAGGAATGAAAGCGAATGCATCTCGACTCTCGACGTTCTCGCGATCAAAGCGGCTTGGTTTGAATGCCATAAGATCATCTCCCCACACATCAGGATTGTGATGGAGTTGGTAGACGAAGATGGTAATCTCGGTTCCTGCTGGGACGATTAGACCATCGACAACCAATGGTTCGGTTAAGAGGCGGCCTGGTGCTATTGTCGAGTAAATACGCTGACTTTCCTTGATGCATTTCAACAGAAATGGAGTATTGCGAAGATCATCACTGCAAATGAACAGTATATATATATATATACGTATGAAATGTTTTAAATGATTTTAATTCGACATGTTGGGTTAAGTTCTCAAAACACAGCATCTAGCATCGAGTTTATGTGATC
The DNA here is from genome assembly GCF_018143015.1 of Lytechinus variegatus. Lineage (NCBI taxonomy): Eukaryota > Metazoa > Echinodermata > Echinoidea > Temnopleuroida > Toxopneustidae > Lytechinus > Lytechinus variegatus. The sequence goes on from NC_054743.1 coordinate 9,368,645, forward strand.
ATGCGGCATAAACATAAGCACCCTTAGGCAAAAGAAAAACATGTCAGGTATAGGCCTATCTAAACACTACTGTAATAAAACAATGTCGGAAGGCTTTAATACCAGGAAATTAGATGATTAATTTGTCCCAGACAACAGACGATACTACAGACCTCATCAATATCACCATTAATCTACAGTAACTGTAATGTAATCCTATCTTCAGATTGCCGTCTAGAACCTTAATTTACCTGTATATCTCTCGATTTGTACGATCTTTGAAGAGTTCATCAACCTCTTCCTGTACCTTGGTCTGGTATTCTGGATGGGTTGCCAACAAATACAACAGCCAAGTGAGGGCGCTAGATGTCGTATCAATTCCGGCAACCAAGAAGGTATTTGCCTTTTTTTAGAAAATGAAAGAACATCTGACAATCTATTCAACGTACAATTACTAATAGATTTCCGAGTGCACAACCATTAATCAAGAAAGATTATTAAGACAAGTAAGCCTACAAAACAATCCCGAAAGGGGTCCAAGAGTGACAGATTCGCTTTATCTGTTGAAAATGCACTTTTCGCCCATGTCAATTTTTTGTCATTTCTGTGTGTCGATTGAATTAAGACAAAAATCTTGAGAAGTGTTAAATGTGCGTAGACGTTTTGTTGCTAAATGAAGGGTGATATTACTTTCTAAAAGGACCGGTGGACAAAGTGTACATCAACGGTCAGATGATGTAGCCTTGCGGGACTCCATAAAACAGTGTGGAGCTTGTAGGGACAAATTACCTGTTTGTCCTTTGTTCTGAAGTTAATGGCTAATTACAGTCATTGAATTACCTCGTCTCTGATCTCTTCATCCGTTAGTCCTCCTTCAGAGTCTTTGGCTAACATTACTGTGTCAAGGAAATCCATCCCTTTAAAGTATTCCTGGATTAATATTCAACGAAAAAATCCTACGGTTAATTAATTTGGACAAAAGGGACAATGTGCCATTTGCTTTCGGAACTAATCAGAATCTAGCTGAGAGATGGAAACGTTAAAAATGATTTAGTCATATTGAATATGCTTTATTTAAAGTATCAATTATCTGTTAGAAACATATACCGGATTGCATGTGAAATCTAACTTTGAAAATATAAATGTGTTTACAAGACAAATATAATTTTTTTTTCTGCTCACAATACTTACTAAGTTAGATCCCCTCGTTTTGTGTTCCTCTCTTCGTTCCGAAATTATTTTTTCGATACATTCATGAAGGACATCAATCCCCTTTCTCCATGGTTTGTAGAGGGAAGATCTCCGGAAGATGAATTTAAACGGTAAGACCGGGCTAAAGGATCTGTACAATCGACATAAGTTCTTGTAAGAGGTATTCATGTTCATGATCATACAGAGAGACAGAAGGGTTATTGCCAGTTATTAAAGGACAAGTCCACCCCAACAAAAAATTGATTTGAAAAAAGGTGAATGATGTCATCAGTTCCTCATTTGCATACCGACCGAGATGTGCATATAACTGTTTTTTTTAATGGAGCGAAAGTTTAAAATGCCATAACTTTCTTATTTTACATCCGATTTTGATGAAATTTTCAGTGTCATGCTTGTTGAATTTTTCTCTTTTTATCCAAATCAAGATTTCGTTGGGGTGGACTTGTCTGGACCTGTTTATGTAAACTCTGGTTTAAAGTTGTGGTTTAACGATGGATAGCAAATGGTGACATCAATCTTTCAAATAAGAGGTTCAACATGTTTAATGTTAGCTCATTTGACTCTCAAGTAATTCTTAATTTTCCTGGAAGGTAAGTAAGATAGTTGTCTTTACTACTGAATGATTAGCAAAGATCACAGTAGGCATAAGGATTATACAATATAATAAATTGTGATATATTAAGCTTCCCACATAATTTTAGCACCGAGTTAGATCATGTTCTAAGTTAAACCCAAGTTCAGTGTACGGGCCTTAGAGTTTACTGCGTCCTTTTCAGGAGTATCATACTCTACCGTTTCGCAACGATATCCATCAAGTTGTGGGATGACTGTACGAATTGTGATTCGACCTTTTGACAATCAGACTTGTAGGAAAATGCACACTGAAGAATGACGTCACTGGAAAATAAACTCATTGATTTGTAGAGTTCTAGGGGCTTTCCTTCTTCACATCTCTGCGCGATCACGGAAACCAAGGTCTCTGCTACCTGAAAAGGACACGATGGATTGAACTGGTCAGTTTTGTTATTTGGAGCTGTAAAGAGATGGACGATAAACGCGGGTCTCCCTTTGACATGTTTGATACAATGATAGTCGCCGTCACCTGATTATGCATATGCATCTTTGATAAAACATACAGGTGTTTTGACAACAGCGACTACCAAGGAACATTTACAAAGGAACAGTTTTTCCTGGTCTTGGTTTGTGTTGGATTGATATCCTGATTCAGGATAGGTCATATGCTTTTTCAATCAGCATGCTTAAGTTAAAGTTCAGGTTTCACTCTATCCTACCATAAACCTAACATAAAACCCCATTGCAACCCTAACCTTACATCTAAGACGAAATTAAGCCCCGAGCAATTATCGAAGGAGCGAAATTAATGTCGTGTCACCGACTTGAAAGCCATTTTCGTGAAGTAAAATTATTTTCCTTTGCATAATTTGAATACCTGGTTTATCTTGGGAATGTTATTCTTGAGAACGTTGAAGTGGAAAGTGCCTGTAATGAGTTTCCTGTGTCTTTTCCACAGGTCACCATCTGTTAGAGCCATGCTTCGACCGAGCCATTCTTCAAACAAACCATAAAGTGAACTCTGCAAGGAGAAAAAGGCAAGAATATGATCAGTTATATCGATAAGAATAATATTGAATCTCAGTTATACCAAAATGTCTATATACCAATGCCTATATACCAGAAGTGGTGCGCATAGGGGCAGGGGTGGGCAAGTGCTCCGGGTGCATACCCCCCCCCCCCTTACGATGAGGTCTATCTCTGTTTTGGAGCCTTTCAATCAGTCTTTAAACATGTTAAATCAAATATTTACAGAGTCTCGCCTCAATTTTTGATAAAAACTAGCACTTTGAAAGATTGTTCAAGGCTAGTTTTCCAGCCAGAGTCAATGATCTTGACTCTGCAGTAATCTCTCAATATTATCTATATTATATATATCGTGCCACACCAGTCGAGCTGCGTTCGAAATTACTTCATATTCTGTTCTATTGATATTCATGAGGGATGAGGCGTGGTCTGACTCAATATTGGGTAGAATTTATGTAAATTCATGTTAATTATCCCTTATCGTATAAGTGGAAGGGGGAGCGCACCCCAGGTGGCACTTTAACGGGACGTAAATTAACGAAAAATAGGAGGAAATAAATGAGGAGTATACAGACATTAAGGGGGTGTAGAAAGAGAAATAGATAATGGGGGGAAATAAAGACAAGTATATTAAGAGGATTTCGTGCCCATTCCCTATTTGACGGTAAATGAATCAGAACTAATTATTCATATAAATCTAGAATGATAAGATTTACCATTCATTTGCAAATTTTATTCGCTTAAATAATGACTGGTCAAGCGATAGAATAGTCAGGATCAGGGTTATGACTCACTTTCACTGTTCCGACACTGTCGGTGAGAATTTTCCGAATCGAGTCTGGATGATTCAGCCCTACAACCGGTTTCCAACCAGCCCAGAAGACATGAAGTCTTGGATAGGCCTTGGCCATGTTACGATGCCACTCTAACCCAGGGGTTAGTGGTCCAGGTTGTTGAAGGACATTGCCGAACAACCAGTGAGGTTTGGGGCCTGGAAGAGTGCGTCGAATATGAAGGATTCTCTTGACTTCTCTCCATACTGCCACCATCCAGAGGAAGAATCTATATCCTAAAAAGCTTACCAAGCAGGACAAAAGCACCGTTGCTACTGGACTAATGCCGCCAATATCCATTCTTTTCTAATTAGTAACGAAATCGGATGATAAACTGCTCGTCGAGGCTCATGTCAGCTGACTGATATTTTTCACAGGGGCCTTGCATACGAGTCAGCAAGATAAACACCCCCGAGATATATCATGCTTGCTTTTTATGAATTTCTCAATTTGCCAAGTCATGTTAGACATGACCTTGAAGTTCTAGGGTCCGAAGTCTGCCCTGAATGCATGAATCTTTCTGGTGATACGATTGATAATGGTGGGTTTTAGGTGGGTTCAACATCCAAGTTTTTCCCTTGACCGGGCCTCATGTAGATAAATAACCCTTATTACATTAGGACCAATTAGAATGAAAGATAACTCACCAATTTATGAATTTCATTTTCCATAGTTTTTTTTTGTACAAGAAGTTCAAGTTGTATTTGTTATTAGACAATGTCCCGTAAAAAGTCATAGGGCGTCGCAATGCTATATACGTATGTTGTAAATCTAATTTCAAAAGTTGCGCAAGACTTCGAACAGAAAAGAGTCATGACATTTTGCGATGTTATTTTTCTGCGCTCCGGAAAAAAAATTATTTTACTATATTGAGCGTGCATCGATTAATTCTCAATGTACACGCTAAACTAATGGCAAGTCTACACCATCCAATCAATGCCAATAAACGTTAAGATGAAACAAACAAATTTATCATAAAAACATCAAAATCGGTTGCAACAGAAGAAACTAATGAAGTTTTGCTTTAATATTGCAGATGAGAGAGTAAATGAAATCAAACACTATTTTTTAACATTACATTAAATATGAAAATTTCAAATTCTGTAGTATTTATTATATGAAAAAGAGGACAATTATATTAAAATAAAAACTGCTTTACAAGTAGTCATCAAAGGGTGTCAAATATTATACGACAAAGAAAATTCGAAGCAAATAAACTCATATTAAACTTGATTTTACTGGCTGTATCAATAAAAAGATAACACGTTTTGTTGGTGTTTGTGAAATAATTGTTACATTAACAATTATTAAAATTATTTTTTCAAAGCTTAAGTAAAGTAATTAGCATTCGAAAGATATCTGAATTGTTTTTCTATGACCGAGCATCACTGAACACAATCAGTGTTATTATGAAGTGGTGGACAATAGCATGTGGTTCTCTTTCACTGTAGGCAAACAGATTGAAATCATACGTTTACTCTGTAAATATTACTCAACTAAATCTATTTTCATAATGTTTGAATTTCATTTATTTCAATATTTTCCCAGCAGAATGTTCTTAAATAAAAAAAAAACAGTTTACGAGACATGATGAAGCATAATTCGTAAAGTTCTATTCCTTTTCGTTTTTCATCGTTCACTATCAGACTATGTCCACTATGCGGTATACATACAGATTGGAATCATACGTTTACTCTTTAAATGTTACTCAACTAAAGTTCTTTTCATAATGTTTGAATTTCAGTTATTTCAATATTTTCCCAGCAGAATGTTCTTGAATAAAAATAAAAAAAAAAACAGATTACGAGACATGATGAAACATAAGTGCTAGTTCCTTTTCGTTTTTCATCGTTCACTATCAGACTATGTCCATTATGCAGCGGTATACATACAAATGAACCAAGTGAATTTTTATTATTTTTTTCTAAAAATGATCGAGGTAACATTTGAATGCCTATATGAGATGTACTGATTTTACATTTTTACCAGGAAAATACTTTAAAGTTGGGTCTTCTTTGTTCTAGTTCACCCTGTAAAACACGTGATTAAAAGTAGCGGCAAGAATGAAATGTTTCGTCATTAAGCAACCACGCTTAAAATGATAAAGAGTTTTGCTTACTTCATACGAGGATGATTCAATTTGGGGGAATGAGATATCGAGAAGAGATAATGGCCCGAATTCACAAAGGTGGATTCTGCAAAATCTACATATTTTAGAATCCGCGGATTTTTTAGTCCAGGGATTCTGGAAAATCCTCAGATTCTACAGAATCCACCTTTATAAATTCGGTCCAGTGGGTACAATTCGCAATCTGAGGGATAAATACTTATTGATTTCAAAATATAGCTTGGGCAATTATATCGAAGATTTTGAAAACCAACAAGCGGCAAAAGTATTTAACTGTTAGATTGACCGATTGGTTGGAGTATCTTCGGAAATGAGAGTAGTCCTTAAAAGGACTGAGTACCAGAAAGATTAGAAGAGTTTGATTAGTAGGCAAGACGAGAGGAAAGATTCTCGACTCTCCAAACTCCACTTTCTTGCCTCTCTGCTCTTACCTCACTTCTACCGATATCCACTTTCTCTTAGCCCTGTCCAGGACTTTGCACATCATGGTATACCGTACACCATTTCTGTGCTTGTTAATACCTCCTCCGTACAAACCTTCAAACGTCATATAAACTTATAGGATGTAGTCTGTCCATATATACAGCCTTTCTGCTAGAACAATGCGTAGTTCATTTCTGACAAATTCTTACTGGATTTTTTTTATTAGAAAAAAGATAGATTTAACTTTTGCAAATAATCAAAATCACCAACCTACTGAAGGTTAAACCTCCTATTATTTATATTTTAACTTAAAACGTTCTACCATCCTAACTTTATGAAAATAAATGAATATACACAGAAGTGAATTACATAAACCATGGGCAATTATATGGAGTCGTCAATTATTGCGATTTGCCAGCAACCCTTGGAGACAGAAGCTCGGAGAATAATGCGATTTAACTGGGTTGCTCAGTCTGCGCTTGCGTGGACCTATGCGTGGACTATAGGCCCACCTCGTACGCAAAGAACCTCACAATGGATCGTTGTTAGAATAGGCTAGGATGTGCATTTTCGGTTGTTCTTACAACTTATCGTCCTCAAAGCTTGTCTAACAAATCTTTCGCTCACTTATTGATATATGTAAATGGGCGATGAAATTTATTTATAGAATAGTGTTATTTTTCATTCCGTGGATGAATACCAAGTAGTATTTCATCTTGTGGCGCGCTAATTACTTTAAAGACTGGAAGGGAATCTTGGAGCAACGTAAAGCTAAACTTGTCAAACATTCGAATCGCTGCTATTTGCATCTCCTGAAGCGCGAACTGTTGGCCGATGCAGTTACGCGCACCAGCGGAGAAGGGAATGAAAGTGAATGAATCTCGACTCTCGACGTTCTTGCGATCAAAGCGGCTTGGTTTGAATGTCATGTGATCACCTCCCCATACATCAGGATTGTGATGGAGTTGGTAGACGAAGATGGTAATCTCGGTCCCAGCCGGAATAGTTAGACCATCAACAACCAATGGCTCGGTTAGGAGGCGGCCTGGCGATACAAACGAGTACATACGCTGACTTTCTTTGATGCATTTCATCAGAAACGGAGTATCATGGAGGTCTTCGCTGTAAAATGAACAAATTTCACATTTTTAGTTTTACTTGGTTACAAGCTCTTGGGACAAGTTCTAACTACACAACATCTGGCATCCTATTTAATAGGGATAAATGGCATAAAATCTAAAAGAATCAAGATGTGGTCAATATTTTCTGTTTAGGATTATAATTATAGATATATTATAGATCTACCTGAATACCCCTGCCTTTAAATATCTGACAGCCTACAAGCAGTGTTTACCTGCTGATAAAATTCTTCAGGAGAAGCCCAAAGCCCCCCCCCCCCGGAAAACCCCAAGAATGTAGGTCTTTAACATTCTATCAGGGACACCCTGGTAGTAAGTTCCTCTCAGGATTTCAGATGTCCCAGTCACCAGACCTCATCAATATCTTAGTATGTAATTCCCATCTTAAGATTTCCGTCTAGAACCTTAATTTACCTGTAAATCTCTCGATTCTCACGATCCTTAAAGAGTTCATCAACTTCTTCCTGTACCTTGGTCTGGTATTCTGGATGAGTAGCCAACAAGTATATCAACCAGGTGAGGGCGCTAGACGTCGTATCGATTCCTCCAACCAAGAAGGTATTTGCCTAATTGTAAAACAAAGGAAAAAAAAATTGCTTATACTTCACCATTCTATATTCATTTCCTGTTCATTATCATAAAAATATTTTCACTAACATTGGAAGCACCAGCTGAGTTAATGTCAGTCTTCTGGCTCGTTTTTATTTCATACAGTCAAGTTTACCTTATTGAATCGTTCAACGAGCAATAATGAGCAACAATTGGTAATTTTGTACTTGGCAATACAGGTGAAAAGGTACAACCCTTTCTTGAGTCGAAATTAAAAAAAAATCAACTAAGGTTAGAACATGAACTGTTCTGATCGAAGTGTGTCAAGACCGGGGGAACGTTTCATCAACATTTTCGTGCGACACCTTTCCTTGAATCTGATTGGCTGAAAGGTGCACGTTTAGGCGAAGATGTTGTACATCATTTTTAATTCTTCACATGGATCCAAATCACCTTAAAAGGGATTATGAGGTACGAATTGACTGTATTCTATGTTTTTAATAGTAACTACTGTCAGGCAATACCTCGTCCCTTATCTCTTCATCTGTTAGTCCGCCATCGGAGTCTTTGGCTAGCATGATAGTGTCAAGAAAGTCCATCCCTTTGAAGTATTCCTAAAAGAGCAAAAGTATTCATCTCGTTTATTCATATTGAAAAAAAGAGAAGGATGTTACTAGCTTGTAAGCCTTTGCTTTCCAACATAACTCTAGCTGAAAGATGAGAACGATAAATAATTCATTTCGCATTTTGAATAGATTTTGTTCTTGTCATCTTTCAGAAATCATACTGAAATGCATATGCAAATGAAACTATTCTAACTAGTGTCAATGTGATCACACGAGAAATTTTAATTTCCAGCTCAGGCGATCGACTTACCAAGTTAGATCCCTTTGTTTTGTGCTCCTCTCTTCGTTCTGAAATGATATTCTCTATAAGTGTATGAAGAACATCAATCCCCCTTCTCCATGGTTTGTAGAGGGAAGATCTCCGGAAGATGAATTTAAACGGTAAGAACGGGCTAAAGGATCTGTATAATAAATATATTAAATTTATATGAGAGGTTTACTCATTTACACTCTTCAACACGATCACACTCAAGTCATTTGCGACCTGCAGGTATGTTGAAGTGAAGTGAACAGGGGTACATGAGGAGAAATATACTGATCTACTGCTAGTTCTCTACGAATCCAAATAAGTGGCTCCATTCCGGTCGAAAGATCACCCTATAACATGTTCTAACCACATTTAATCCAGGGCCCTGTTGTACAAAGAGTTACGATTGATCCGATCAATCCCAACTATGTACGGCCAGCATCGTCAACATCTATTATACATGTTTGTTCAAAATATTTCCTAGCTGTGATGTATATTCATGCATTCATTGTTTTCTTAAAAATTCACTGCGCTTCTCTTTGCATAAAAAGGAGGACATTATGCAATTTTTTCGTAGAAAAATTGTGACACTGATGAATTTTAATAGAGTTACAATTGATCGGATCAATCGTAACTTTATACAACAGGGCCGCACGAGGTCTCACACAGACCTAGCCTATACCTGGTTGTGTCTGAATTGCCTGTACGGGACAGGACGATGCAAAACCCTCATGTAGGATGTAGATATTGAAAAACAATGTTGGTGTAGATGCTCTTTGTGATCATGCTCGGAGGATCAGATCCACTCCCTGATCAGATGATGCAATCCCGTTTGGTTTGCTCCATTCCACCAGAACCATGTACCACATTCATTCAGCATACAGAAGGGACTTTCATTGCAGGATCTGTGTCATTTCTTTCCCAAAAGATACCATCAATTACTTTTTTGAAGGCAGGCGAGAATGGCGAGCTCATAAACTTAGACGGGAGTGATTTGCATAACACCAGTTCTCAATACTCCCAAATAATATCGTCGAATAATCATAATAATATAGCTTTTAGAATGATGTCACAGACGTCTTGCAACCGGAAGTAGGCCTATGTTATTGTATACATTGAAAAGGTCCGTCACGGTTGAGTAAGACTGTACCAAATGGTTGGTAAAAATGGGTCATTGACAGTAATTCATTTTACTGGGAATAAAAATGCGCTTCCAGAGGTAAATTTTCACACAATAATGCATAGAATTAACGCACTATTTGACGTGATGTTACCATACTTATTCAATTAACAGAGTAAGAAAACTTCATATTGTAGAGCTTTCTGTGCCACTATCAGAACTAATGTACTGTACCTCTTCGTGACGATATCCATCAAATTGTGAGCATGCTGTACGAATTGTGACTCCACCTTTTGACAATCAGACTTGTAGGAAAATGCACACTGGAGGATGGCGTCACTGGAAAATGAACCCATTGATTTGTAGAGTTCTAGGGGCTTTCCTACTTCACATCTCTGCGTGATTACAGAAACCAAGGTCTCTGCTACCTGGACAAGAACATGATTTGACAGTTAAATTGGGCAGTTTTGTTTATCATATTGTACTCTACCCAGCTTATATTTGCTTATAATCCATTATATCTAAATTGTAAACGCGATTGTTCAGTGTACATATATAATGCAGTTTGACTTAATGATCATCAGGAGGATTCTGGATAAGGGGCTTCAACATGACTTGCAGTACTGTGGCATTTTCTAATACATTTGTTACGAAAGATATGGGATACCATATGCATGTTGAAAACGCATGTCTTAATTTGTGGGAAGGCATATTTTAAATGGACTCCGTACTACGTTAAAACTAAATGGCTTTCACCTTTACAAGTTAATTCTCCAAATGAAGTTGTATCGTGGGTAACTGTGTTTTATCTTTAATGAAAATACATTGTTCCTAATATTTCGATTATTTCCAATTAGCGTGCAATTAATTTAGTTATACCTTGGTGTCATATTTCGTGGATGAATTTTTGGAAAAATATTTTAGGAATACGTACCTGGTTTATCTTGGGGATGTAGTTCTTAAGAGCGTTGAAATGGAAAGTGTTTGTAATTAGTTTTCGGTGTCTCTTCCACACCTTTCCATCTGTGGTAACCATGTTTTGACCTAGCCATTCTTCAAACAGACCATAAAGTGAACTCTGCATAAAAACCCCATAAAAACGGTTACACTTTGTAATTCCGAAGGTTCGTAATTCCGAAACACGTAAATTGCCTATACCTCGATGTTCGTTAATCCGAAAACGTAAAACGGTTCGTTACTCCGAACATTTGTGGCGTTATTCCGAAGGTTCGATAATCCGAAAACGAAATAAGGTTCGATGTTCCGAAGGTTCGTTAATCCGAAAACGAAATAAGGTTCGTTGTTCCGAAGGTTCGTTAGTCCGAAAACGAAATAATCATTTAGTTTTCGGACTAACGAACCTTCGGAATTACGAACCTCATTTTGTTTTGGGACGAACATTCGGAATTACAAATCTTCGGAAATACGACCCTTCGGCATAACGAAGCTTCGGAATTACGAATGTATGCGATAAAAACACCTAAAAATAAAACTGAAAATTTTTGCATCATATGTCCCTGATTATAATGAATCATCGATTGATAGACGCATGTGTGGGCGTTTGTGTGTTTGTTTAAAGGACAAGTCCACCCAAACAAAAACTTGATTTGAATAAAAAGAGAAAAATCCAACAAGCATAACGCTGACAGTTTCATCAAAATTGGATTTAAAATAAAAAAGTTATGACATTTCAAAGTTCTGCTTCATTTCACAATACAGTTATATGCACATCTCAGTTGGTATGCAAATGAGGGAACTGATGACATAACTCACTCACTATTTCTTTTGTATTTTATTATATGAAATATGAAATATTCTAATTTTCTCCACATTGTCTTGTGAAACAGTTTTATTTCTCCCTGAACATCCTTATTGTCAAATCTGTAAAAATTGAAAAATTGTACATGTATAATCCAAACAATAAAAAACAAAAGAAATAGTGAGTGAGTGACATCATCGACTCTCTCATTTGCATGTAACTGACTCGTTCATATAACTATTTTGTGAAAAATAAACGAAACTTTAAAATGTCACAACTTTCTTATTTTACATCCGATTTTGATGAAATTTTGAGCATTATGCTTGTCTGATTTTTCTCTATTGATTCAAATCAACATTTTTCTGAGGTGGACTTGACCTTTGAGATAGAGAAAACAAGGCTGTGGGAGCGTGAGGGTATGTGTGTGGATGGAGTTTTGGGGTGGGTGTGTATGTGGGTTGAGAGAGATAGAGAGAAACCAAACTTCCAAGGCCCGCGTACTTATAGGGGGTAAATTGCCAATTCGTCTACTGCCAGCTCGTCCACTCACCACATGGTCTACTTTCATTTAGTCTAATGCCATTCCGTCTATCAACATTTCGTCTAACAACCATTTGGTCCAATCACCACTTCGTCAATTTTTTTTTCGTACATGACCATTTCGTCTCATAACCAGTTGGTCTAATTACATTAACAGTGCACTTAGCCCAATTAGACCAAACGGTATATGGACTAAAGGGCTATTGGACCAACTGGTTATTAGACGAAATGGTGAGTGGAATAATTGGCAGTTAGACCATATTGATATTGGACGAACTGATGGTAGACCGAATGATAGTAGACGAGTTGGCAGTTGGACGAATTGGCATTAGACGAATTGGAAGTAAACCCTTACATGGTAGCATTTAATGAAAGGAACTGTTTTATCCGACATTTGACTTGGTAACCGTCCTTCTCAGTCCATCAAATTCAAGGAACGTTGTCAGATGACATCTCAAAAGACAAAAATATTGATGAAAATGAAATTCTTACTAGAGATTAAACTGTTTTGCTTCTTGGCTCCTCGGCTCTGCCCCCATCTTATTTTAGATTAGATGTCTTTTAAAGTAAAATGTATCCCTTTCTTTCTAGTTTAATCGATTTGTTTAATCGATATATTCTAATGCAAATAATCACCCCTGGCCCGATCAGCAGATGAAACAAATTCTTTCTCGGAAATATAATTCAGGAAATATAAATAGGAAGTCGAAGATAATCATTATTTTCATATGATAACAAGATGTCCGTACAGTGCCCCGGTGCTAGATATAAATAATAATTAAAAATCGGTTCGCGCTTTGCGCTCGCATCATACGATCCATATCCACTTCACAACCCTTTTCCTACGACGCTTGAAATCATGCTAAAATGCGCTCGCGCATTATTTATTTTCATAATAAAAGAAATGTATTATAGAATGCCCAGATTCTATAGGTCTAAATCTCAAAACCACACGCACACATGTTTATTGAGAGCTGTTTGTTCTATATTCAAAACGTGCTTAAATTAGCAAGTTTTATATCAGAATATCAAAAATTATCCTCTCGCGCTTCACGCTCGCATTATAAAAGATACACAATTAGTCACCCATTTCATGATTTACAGAACATGAAGAGTGTGTCCCGTTTATAGGTCTTTTTCTCTTTTTTCGTTCGCGCTTCGCGCTCGCAAGAATTGTTTAGTTACCTCTCCTGTTCATGATTACAAAAAGTGCTTAGAATGTCCAATTATTAGGTCAGAATGTCAAAAATTTTCAGCTCGCGCTTCGCCCTCGCATTATTTGATTGTTGAAATATGTATCGTTTTTATGGGTAACTGAAAACAGTAAACGGGTCCCTTTTCGATCAGGCCAGAACGTATATTAAAAATTTCTGCTCGCGATTCGCGCTCGTAGTAATTATTTAGTTACATACATCTTGTTCACGATCACAATCATTGCTCAAAATGTTCAATTTTCAGGACAAAATACAGGAAATATCCTTTCAAAAACAGCTCGTGCTTCGCACTCGTACTATTCCATTAGGGCTTATATGATATCATTATTTATGTTTTGTGCATGAAGCTAAGAAATACTGTTAGGACTACCCCTTCAAAGAAACAAATAAAAATCCACTCTGAGCGGCCGGTCGGGGAAATACGGGTAAAACATTTTTTCGCCCCGGTCCCCACCCCCCCCCCCCCCTTGGTAAACTAGATCTTGTCCTATTGGACACAGCTGGATTTGCCCCTGGATGGTATTAGCTGCAAATAGACATACTTTGAAGAAGAGTATTGTTTTAAGTATGTTTATATACATATATATATTTAGGTAAATTATACATCATATTAAACTGTTGGGGATCGTAATCGGTCAATTCGGGGTCTATTGTATACAAGACTTACTTTCACAGATCCTACGCTGCCATTAAGGACATTTCTCACGGAGTCTGGATGATTTAGGGTAACAACCGGTTTCCAAGCAGCCCAGAAGACGTGGAGTTTTGGATAGGTCTTAGCCATGTTACGATACCACTCAAACCCAGGGGTCAGTGGTCCCGGTTCTTGTAGGACATTGCCGAACAACCAGTGAGGTTTGGGACCTGGAAGAGTGCGTCGAATGTGCATGATTCTCTGGACTTCACGCCATACTGCGACCAGGCAGACTAGACATCGATAGCTTACAATGCTTACAAATACCGTGAAGAGTACCAAGGTTGCAGGACTAAATCCCAAAGATTCCATTTTACCTCCTGTTTTACCTCTCCAATTTATTTTTCAAGCGGGTTACAAAATTCCAATGTACATAAATACTAAAGTAAAATGAGTTTGCTGTATCGTGAAACCTTCATTTAAGGAACCATTTGGAGTGTCTGTGGCGATCGAAGTAGTTCATTGAGCAAGTCAATAAACGTTAGATAACAGTATTTGCTTTTATCAAGGGGGAGGTCACACTTGATTGACCCTGCATATGCAATCATACGTCCATGTGACGAGGCGTTTTTTCGTTAATCCTATTTCTATACATCGAGATTTGTTGTTCATTCAAATTTATCTCTTTATATAACACGAATGAATTCCTGAGATCAATAATTCGATTTTTAGGCATCAAGAATTGAATTCTTGATTACAAGAAGGAGGATTGTTACCTTGCTTGTTATACCTCGGCTGCTCGGCATAATTTAGCTAAATCGTACAAGTGTGACATCTCTTCAAATAAAACTTAGACCTATGGACGGAATAAAAGGAATAATGTCCGATAATATTCAGAACCACGACAAATGAGGAAGCTAAAGTCCATCTAAACAGTATTTTGATTTGAAAGACAGTGTCGAGATCGAATGTAAAGCTGTGATATTTCCAAGATTCTTTTCCTATTTTTCATGTACCTGTTTGATTTAAGTTGTATTATCAACAGTTTTCATACAATGAACAATATTGCCTTTTAGTGATTTCGATGTTTTTAAAGTGGAATAAATGAAATTTGCAGTTTCACAAACAGTAGCAATGAGCGGTGTGGAAAGAATGATCTAATGATGCTAATTCGAATTATGAAATTTCAAATATATGTTTCTGCGATCATTGTTTGCTGGTATTTCGTGGAAAATTTATCATTCAGTTTATTGTTATTTATGGGACAGCATTTTCATAAGAACATATGAATGTATAAGATAAATCATTTTGTAAACTGTTGTATGCAGCATATTTTATGCTTGTTTTGTAAACAGGAATTTTTTTTTAAATCTTTGAATGTGCATTTTTATATGCATAAAGAAGACTTGAATTGAAATCCATATAAAATATTCAATGTAAGACATCAATTTTGTCATGTGCTTAAGTTTTGGTAAAGAAAAAAATCAGTGTTCTATAAAAGTCGCACTTTTCAAATGCGTACATAGTTGATCATTTACCCAAACCTAAAAAAAACCCACTAAAATATTGCATAATTTATGTCTAGCATTCACTCATCACTCGAAAGATTCGTTCTTTGAAAGTTTGATTGGATATCTAGACAATAAATAGGCCGTATATATAATTCGGATCGGTATCTAACTGTTGGCTTTATATATCAAAGAATTTTATTCATTTTTCCTACAATTTTCAACAATGATAACATATCAGCCTTACATAGTACTTGAAGGTTACACTTCCTAATTCCGAAGGTTCGTAATTCCGTAGGTTCTTGATTCCGAAGGTTCGTTATTCCGAAACACGTAAATTGCCTATACCTCGATATTCGTTAATCCGGTAACGTAAAAGGGATCGTTAATCCAAACATTTGTGGCGTTAATATTCCGAAGGTTCGATAATCCGAAAACGAAATAAGGTTCGATGTTCCGAAGGTTCGTTAGTCCGAAAACGAAATAAGGTTAGTTAATCATTTAGTTTTCGGACTAACGAACCTTCGGAATTACGAACCTCGTTTCTTTTTCGGATTAACGAACCTCCGGATTACGAACCTCACTTCGTTTTCGGACTTACGAACCTTCGAAATTACGAACCTTGGGAAATACGAACCTTGGGAAATACGAACCTTCAGAATAACGAACCTTCGGAATATCCGAACCTTCGGAATAACGAAGCTTCGGAATTACGAATGTATGCAGTACTTGAAGACCGACCTCACATATACATATAGGTAGTAAATACTAATATCTGATAAGGGTATAGAGTTAAAATCAATTGAACATGGGATTATAACCATGAGATAACAATAAACAAGTAGTATGTTACAATTTTATACTATTGCTATCATTTTGCCTGAGTACAAAACAATGACAAAACTATGCTTGTTAACAAGACTGCATTTTTTTTATATTATGCTAAACATACAAAGACATTTCTTACTTGCATCCAGTAGCTTTATATAGGCAGAGAAAAGTATGTGATCAGTTTTATTCATTTCGGTAGGCCTAATGGCCTATTGCCTTGCTTTGATTTTTACAAACTCCAATTAAAGAATAACGTATTGGAATGAACTCCGCCTAACATGCCTAAGTCAATGGGTTTCATAAAAATGTGATACCTAAGTTTTGGTTCTACATGTTTCTGAAGGCAGGTGGGCAAACGTCAACATATGGAAATGAGCGGCCGCTCCATGTTTTAAAATGGCCAGCTATAAAGATAAATGATTATATGGGGTAAAATTTATATGAAACATAGCTACGGGCCTATTAGTAGGTTGGGAGAAATTTAGTTAATTTCCAACTACAGCGTAAGTCCTTTGATCAAACGCAATTTGTTGGACCATATTATATATCGAGATAAAAGATAAAACTTAATTGGAGATGGATGGATTCATAGCCAACTTTAGTCTTTATTCCGCGGATGAATACCAAGAAGTATTTCATCCTGTGGCACACTGACTACTCTGTAGACTGGTTTGGAGTCTCGTACCAAAGAAAATCCAAACCTGTTGAAAATTCGAATCGCGGCTATTTGAATCTCCTGAAGCGCGAACTGCTGCGCAATGCAGTTGCGCGCTCCAGCGGAGAAGGGAATGAAAGCGAAGGGATCTCGACCTTCAACGTTCTCGCGATCGAAGCGGCTTGGTTTGAATGTCATGTGATCGTCTCCCCAAACTTCAGGATTGTGATGGAGTTGGTACGCATAGATTGTAATCTCGGTTCCTGCTGGAACGGTTAGACCATCGACAACCAATGGTTCGGTTAGGAGGCGGCCTGGCGATACAAACGAGTACATACGCTGACTTTCCTTGATGCATTTCATCAGAAACGGAGTATCATGGAGGTCTTCACTGCAAATTTAATGAAGAGACATATTTAATAATTCAAAAGTAAAACAGTTGTAAATTGAATCGCTCCAAAGTGTTCAAGGAAATTACACAAATAATGACATTGTCAATCTGCTAAAATGGTAACATATATCCTTTCATATCCATCCAAGTATTTTCAAATTGAGTGTATATATAGGCCTAGTCGCATACTCATTCAATCTGTAGAATTTCATTACAGAATGCCCTAAAGCCCCCCTCGGAGTAGCCTCTTGTCGAGGCCCTGTCGGCTGCTTTCTGAGCGAACATCACGTGGCGAAGCAAGGTATAAAGCGAAGCATAGCGCCGCGAGACAGGTCTAATTCGCGAATTAGGAAATCCCTCGCTTCGCTCGGGAAGCAGTCACCAGGGCCTCGACAAGAGGCTACCCTCTGAGTTGAAAGCTACGTAAGTAGGGGAAGGCGGGGTAAGTTGTGACAGTTTTTGCTTTTTGCATGTTAGAATTGATATGATTAATAATCTTGTCGAAATAAGTACCTTGCTTTGAAATTTAATTCTTCTGAAATATTTTCCACCTATATATAACTTTCTATCCCCACACTGAAAGTCATCGTGACCTTTGAAAAAAAAAACTATGTACAAAATGTATGAGGGGAGAACCAGCATGTCAATTTTTTGTTTAAAGTTTTTTTCACTTGCTAATTCTCTGTAAATAATAACATCCTTTAAAAGGAAAAGAGCAGTCATGTAAATTTGCTCCTTTCAGCCAGCATTTCAATAGATTTTTATGGGTTTTTTTTAAGATACATTACCATAGGAATTACCATGGCTCAACTTGCCCCATGCTGTTTGGCTCAACTTACCCCAGTCCGAACTTAGTGCGATAATTTTGTATCCACACATTTATTATGCATCCATCATATAAAAGACTATGACAAGAATGAAGATCCATACCTGGACTAATAATGTTGTTATCATGTCTTTATTATATTTAAAGACGTGTGTGTTTATAAAGCACTTATCTATTTCACACTCTTTTTTACTTTTTTGGCTGAAATTCATATTTTTCCCTCTAAAAACTACTTTTTGTTTCAAAGTTGAAAACAATGTGGTGGGGTTAGGGGTTATGCTATGGGTCATCTATACATGACACCACCACAATGTCTGACTCATTCATTATTGGCCTTGGGTTGGTGGCTCAACTTGCCCCTATGCTCAACTTACCCCGCCTTCCCCTATGCCATAATATCCTGCTATCGTAGTATACAAAGGTTCTAGAGTTAATAGTGAACCGCTATACATAGCGCATGTGCAAGTCTACCTATGGTAACGGATCTATCAACCTTTCAACTAGGTTTCATTCTATACTATTGCGAACCTATATTTGATTTCGAATCAATTATGATCAGTAGGCCTATGTGTCGTTTTGGCCAATAATGAATGATCTAATATTGATTTATACCTGCGAACTTCAAGAATCTCACGATCCTTGAAAAGTTCATCAACTTCCTCCTGAACCATGGTCTGGTATTCTGGATGAGTAGCCAACAAGTATATCAGCCAAGTGAGGGCGCTAGACGTCGTATCAACCCCACCAAAGATGAAACTATTAATCTTTTCAAGGGTATAATAAAAAGAAAATGTCGAGTGAAAGTTTATAGATTGTTAATCATCGTGCTGCAGACATACCGGTAAAACCGAATTCAGGTCGACAAAGCTGTTTCGGACTTTTCGCATTTACTACGGGGAAACTCTCTACAACGCGCCAATTCCTTTGAAAATGCAGGTCAAATCACAAATGAGAGCTGAGAGGCTTTTGTCGAAAGTTGCATGAACCGGGACAGCAATGGAATCTCTTGACTCTGGACAACGACATAATTCCAATTGCTCATCCGGTTCAAATCTTCGGATGATCTGCTGTCCCAGTCGACCAACTTTCGACAAAAGCTCGTCTCGGCTCTCCATTGCGATTTTAATAATATTTTCAAAGATCTCGATGAGTTGAAGAGAGTGCATGTCTCCATAGTAAAGGCGAAAACTACCTATCATGTCATCACCAACGTCATACATTCGGGCGGTTAAAGGAGTGATTTCTTTGATGTGACCCTTGAGTGTGACTTCTGTCATAAGGGAGTTCCGCTTAGCGACGTACAGAGGATTGAAGAACAGAGTAAATGTACAGAAAATGTTTGTCAAATGACGAAGATTTTAAAAGCTGGGAGATCTTTGTCGAAATTGGTGAATTGGAACAGCAATATCGTCCAAAGTTTCGGAGCTGACGAAAACTGCACAAGATGTCGTTTGTCCAAAATCAAGGATCAAACCCTTGTTTTGATTCACTATTTCCTTTGACCAAGGACTTCTGGGGTGTTTTTGTCATGACTGGCATTGAACAATTCATTTACTCTGTTCTTGAATACTAAGTGCGTCCTTCAGAAAAATCTCTCCATTATTATGTCATTGACCGACTTTTGTCGTGCTAATACCAGTTTGGTTGTCTACGTGGTGTCCTTTTCCATAATCATGTTCACAAAATAGACCTGAGAGTGTCGTGCATACCTCAAGAATAGTAAAACAGCCTGTATTACATACCTCATCTCTCATTTCTTTTTCAGTGAGTCCACCGCGTGCATCGCTTGCTAACAGGAGAGTGTCCAAGAAGTCCATTCCTTTGTGAAATTCCTATGGGCAATATAATATATCGAGGTAAATCTACATCATATTTCAAAATCGTGAAAATCCTCTTCAAGTGTTTACTTATCTGCTATTCAACATAAAGTTAGGCTACATTCTTCGAGCTTTCAATGTTGAAAAAATAAGATTCCTATAATATTCTCTAAGAGAAGGAGAATACATATCGGTGGAGCGACGTAAAGTGTATTCTTCATTTATGGAGTTCTTACCTTACACCCACTATTTCGGTGTTGCTCCTTGCGAGCTGATATGAGTTTATCCTGGAGTGTGTGAATGATGTTGATCTTCTCTCTCCAAACCTTGTATATTGAAGACCGTCGGAAGAAAAACTCGAAGAGAAGAAGAGGATTCATTGTCCTGCGAGAAGAAAACAAACCAACTAGGTTGGCACTATGATCGTATATAGACTTTAAAAAACGGACACTGAAGAAGTAATCATCCCTTGATCTCAGATCGTAATGAATGCTCAGCTATTCCCCCTTTCCTCTTTCAATTTGGACCGACGACCAAAGATTAAATTTTCCAGTAAAGAACATATTTCAAACAGACAAATGAATTGTGGTAGATAGCGCTTAAATTTGGAAAACGTGTCTTCCAAATGCATGCCATTAACTCGAGAAGTATGACTCATCTTCGTTTACCATGTTTACACTTTAATCGCATATTCATGTTTGTCTGTCAAGACACTATGATAATGTAAATTTAAAAGAAATTAAATATGTCTTTGGCGTTTATACCTCTTCGTGACAACATCTGATAGAGCAGCAACCGCTTCTGCGTATTCAGACTCACGTTCCTGACAATCAGATTCGTAGGAAAAGGCACATTGTAGGATGACATCGCTGGCAAAGGCACTCGTAGTTTTGTGAAGTTCAAGAGACTCATCCTTCTCGCTCCGTTGTGAAATAACGGAAATCAAGGTGTCTGCAACCTGTATAATACAGAATGATTTTCATTTCACATTGAACGATACAAGTTTCATCCAAGGAATTAAAGATCTATTTGTTCTTAGTTTCGGGGCTGACGAAAAATTGCAAATGTGTTGTTTGTCAAGGCCGGAGCGTTTCATCAACATATCTGTCGGAGTTACTATGGTAACTGTCGAATTAAACAGGACTTGGGCCTATTGCAGAAAGAGTTGCGTTTAAACGCAAGTCAAAAAAATCAATCGGAAGTCCCAAATGTGAGCTGTTAATGGTTGAAAATCAAGTTGCGCATGATTTTTAGAGTTGCGATTGATGGCAACTCTTTCAGCAACGGGCCCCTTGTCAGATAACATTCCAACAAGTCCTTTCATGAAAATCTACCCGTCGTATAGAATACTGACTTCATGAAATCTAGAGAATGTCTAATAACCCCAAAAAATATCATGCTTGAATGATCAGGCGTATTAAGACAAGAGAAAGCCAAGGACACGTTATACCAAATAAATAATTGCTAACAGAAATTGAGAAACTATAGTGATTCAGATGAATGTCCCAAATCTATGTGCTAGTACTACTAAATACAATTCTTCATATTTTCTTCAATAAATTTACATACATTTGAAATGGGAAATGTGCAAATAATATACCCACTGCCCCCTCATCAACATGTCAACGCTTTCTAATGAAGATATAATATGGCGCCAAGGTTCGAATGACTTCACAAAGGGATGTGGGTTATACAGTGACCCGGGGTATGCAATCCCGTAGAAGTGCTTGTTTGAGTCATGGCTCCTACGGGGGGGGGGGGGGCGGGCAGTCAAACGTATTGCTGTACTCACGCGTGACCAAGAAATTTTCAAACAACCCCTAAACGAGTTTTTCTCTGTTTGCAAAGTGAACCCAAACAAGTTTTTCGCGGGCTTTATTTACACATTTTGGCCCCTAAACAAGACGTCGACAAAATATGACCTGGTGGGAAAAAGCTTGGGGGGAAAAAATATATACCCTAAACAAGTTTGGCTAGTCTAAAAAAAGCTTTGGGGAAAATAACATACCCTAAATACGTTTCACCCCGCGACTGACCATTGACCAGTCTTTCAAAACCATCCCTTTTCCTGAAAATCAGTGTTTTTGATACCCTAACGAGTCCACGCGCGGACCGCGTCCAAAACTGAAAAAAACAAACTTTAAACGGTCACGCGTGTGTACAGCAATATATTTGACTGCCACGGCCCCATGGTGGGGCGTGGTGGTCCCTACGGATCATGACCAACTGTATACTACTCACCTTATTTATCTTGGGGATGTAGTTCTTAAGAGCGTTAAAATGGAAAGTGCTTGTTATGAGCCTTCGGTGTCTCTTCCACAGGTCACCATCTAAAGTAGCCATAGGATTACCCAACCATTCTTCAAATAGACCATACATAGGACTCTGTAATGCAAACATAAATTGTTGGCACAGGTCAACTGAGCCATATTGCTCAAGTGTGTCAAGGATATGTCTAGTACGTGGCGGCAATGTATTTTAAAATAGGGTGAAGACGACCTGATTTTTTTTCTTCAGTTGAATTACAGGTAGAGGCGAATCCTACCACTGCTTTTCATGTTTTTTCTTCTTCTTTTTCTTCCTCTCATCTTTTTTTGCCACTTGAACTACTAAGCAGGTGGTCGCCCCTTCCCCCTCGGCGCCACTGACCCCTAGTAGGGGAAAACCTTTTACCAATCAAGTTTCTTGCTTATAATTAAAGACCTGGCAGAAGCATTACAGTAGAAAACTGACTTACCTTGACCGTGCCAACTTTATCATTGAATATATTCCTCACCGAGTCTGGGTGAGTAGGTATTACCATAGGTTTCCAAGCAGCCCAGAAGACGTGGAGTTTGGGATAAGTCTTAGCCATGTTACGATGCCACTCAAACCCAGGGGTTAGCGGTCCAGGTTCTTGTAAGACATTGCCGAACAACCAGTGAGGTTTGGGGCCTGGAAGAGTACGTCGAATATGCATAATCCTCTTCAGTTCTCCCCATATTGCCATCATCCAGTGAAGACATTTGTATCCTAACGAAATGATGATCACTGTTAATAGCAGAACTGCCGCTGGACCAACATTCCAAAATGCCATGGTTGGTGCTAGTCTTCTTAACCGCAGGGCTGGTTTATCAAGCAGTTATTGGTACCTTCTAGATCAAGAACTTTGAATAAAATAGAAGGTATCGCGATATATAGGCTCATAGGCCTACGTAAAATGATCTTCCGATTGAGATCAAAGTTCAGGTTAACCGGATACCAGATATGCGTATGTAAGGAAGCAATCAGGGTGAATTCCAACCAGGGCCCTAGGAACGATTTTTTTGCCTGGGGATGCTGATGTAAATTTGAAAAGCCCCCCCCCCCCCAAAAAAAAAGGTTTTCACAAGAAAATGGAGAACAAATTGGTCCCGAGACATTATAAAAGGAAAAAAAAGAAAAGGAGAAATGCCTACCCTACAATATCAAAAAAGGCGGTCCAAGGGAGCCGAGCCCCCCCCCCCCCCCCATTGGAGGAGCAAAAAAAAGGGGAAAGGAAGGGGAAAGGAAAAGGAAGGGAAGAGAAGAGCAGAAAAAAGGGAGATGCGTGAAAAAAATAAGGTGAGGGGACTTGGAAAATAATTTTGAAAAATCTTTCATGTCACTATGTAAACTTTTCTCTTGCGCTTCATGTTCGCATTGTATATTTGATGAGATACATATAGGCTACTGAAATCCTCCAATCTGATAGTAAATTTGTTATAGAAATTGAGCATTTGTAATCATAAATTATTATGAAACAGGATCCAGAATGTTTTGTATTTTACATCTGATTTCACAGAAGATCTAGTGTTATGGTTCTTTGATATTTCTCTCTCCGTTGCATCAATGTTTTGTTGGAGTACACTTAATAATAATAATACGCTTCATTTACATAGCGCCTTTTCATCAGATACAAAGCGCATTAAAGAACGAAAGAATAACAGAACATAAATAGCGAGTATGAAACTTCATCTCGATTTATCATGAAGAGAAAGTACTTTACACATAATGAGGCCTATCTACCAAAACACATTTAACAGCTACATAAAAAACAACAACACATGTCTTAATGCTGATTTCTCTATCCAATAGATGTTTATTTACAAGAAAATTTAGTATCACTTGACTTATACCACTTAAAACTACAAAATTCTCATGACAAATAGTGGTCAAGTTTCTTTACCTACTATTTTGTTTCAGGGGCAATCTGCAAATCTGACATAAGATTTATCTTCAGAACAACCTGGTTTGATAATAAATTAATATGAATCCACTTCATAAAGGTAAATCATTGTATCTGGCAAAATATATATTCCATACGAAATTTCCTGTGTTTATTTGAAATAATGCACAGAAGTTCTACAAACATTTGTATAAAAAAGTAAAACAAAGACAAACTAATTTGACAAACATAATTTTATAGCATTACATTAAAAAATAACAATGCTTGCAGGAGAAAGAAAAGTTCACAAAGTAACACAAAATATACCGAACAACCGATCTTACAACATTTAGTTAAAGCTATATAATAAAATAAAATGTAATTTCACATATCATTGTGATTGGCACTTTAGAGATAAATGTATCTGCAGATCAATTGAAATCAAATACCACAATTGTTTCATAAAGGCAGATTTTGAAGTTATCAACACAGAATTTGAATCAGTACTATGGAAAAGTCTTTTCAAGGTTGTTTTAAAAGACACTTTTTTGGAAGATCATTCAACACATGGCAAAACTGACAAACATGTACACATTACAATGTTCAAACATTATATAACTTACTTTTGACAGATTCAACAATTAATTATACATTCAATGAAACAGATTTCATGTTATTTCACTTCACAATTGTTTTTTAGAAATCCTATTTATCTATTTTTTTTCTATATCTACAGTCAGACAACTGTACCTATATATGTACTGGGCATCTACTTCATGCATAAAATTAGAATTATGCTCGAAAGAAGCAAAAAAACTGCCATGTTGGCAGTTTTTGTGATTCATATATATATATATATGTATCTATATATGATTCAGATCAGATATAATTTTGAAAATAAATATTTTACTTTTTTTTGTTCCTTATTATGTACATCATTCTGTTTTAAATACTTTATTATGTATTTTCTCAAAGAAATTAACTAGGGACATTACTTTCTTCATAATGAGCATGGAATTTACAATTCAATCTTTATAACTTGGGGGCTGCATATCCACAACAAGATACGCATTGATTACTTTGTACATTGCATACATAACCCTTGAAGTGTTGGGGGTGCCTCAGTACCGTGAGGGCTACACTGATTGCTGGGGTTGAAATTCATGCTTCAGCCTCTACAAACATGAAACTAAGTACTGCAGAGTATAGAATGATGATTTTATTAATTGGTTGAAATCTTTCCCACGGTAAAGCCAAACAGGAATCAAAACAAAGAGAATGTACTCTAGAATACAAAGACCAAAGTCATGTGTACTCTTGTTTTAGTTGCTATACAAATTAAGTTCAAATGCTCTACTATTCATAATGATAGATAAAACATTTTCATTTTTATTAAAAAAAAAAAACAGGATCCAAGAGATCCAAAAAATTACCTATCCTATTGCTGACCCCATCTCAACTAAGTTGATGAGGTCAAGGTCAGATAGAAAGAAAAAAAAAAAGGAAGTGAACCTTTTGAGAGACCCGTTCAGACAAAGCGCATCAAAAATCTTAATCCAACACTACAAAATATACATATGCATAAATTGTTACCAAATGCAATCAAACCACCATCGCTGAAAGAAATAGTGCAATCATATCAGACAGGAGCAAATTTCACAAAAAGTCTTGCTTTGATGATGCATAGGAAGCAAAAAGAATAACAGAGTTCTAGAATACCTGCAAAAATTTGTTTCTTTCATTATTTTTTTTTACCCAGGGTAGTGTCTTCAGTCAAACTATTTTACAAGAGGGCCCTGCACAGGAAATGGAAATTAACAGTGGTCTCACTGAAACAAAATGTCAAACTATGGCTTCAAAACTGATTGATAGCATCTCAACTCATGTCAATTTCTTGGAAACTGACATCCTTGAGAATAAAAAATTAAGGAGTGAACAAAGGATTCACTTTCTTTTCTCAAACATAAATGATTGCCAAAAGATTCTAGAAGAATCATGGTGAAAATATGCAGTGATCTATATTACACTCATCTGCAGATCAACTAATTTTTCTTGTGCGACAAACTCCACAGTACTTACAATGAAACAGAAATAAGATAAATGGGTACTCAAAACCAAATTGCACTTCCTTTCAACAACAAATCCACATTGTAACAATGTCAATCCTCAATTTCATTAATCAATAAGCGAATAACCATGTAGTACATCTTGACACTACAGAGGCTGAAGCAAAATTTTGACTTCCATTAATTTCTAATTCAAAGTTATTTTGCAAGAGACACTTCTTTTTCTTTTACATGCAGCTTGAATAAACCAAAAAAAATAAAAAATTTACTCATTTACCCTTTTCATAAACCTATCCTCCAATTAGCCGCCTAAGAGTAATGCGGATAATTCAATAAAAATTGCGTTCATAAACTCCGAAAATAAGCCGCATTATTTTTACGAGCGCCCGTCCTGAAAAAGGCGGATAATCGCTATGACAACTGGACACGCCCCCTCCGATGCGGTTGTGTTGGAAGAGGGTGACCTTGTGACCGCACCATGGCAATTATCCGCATTATTTGGAAATGCGTTCATAAACTCAAAATCTTATCCCGATGCTGCTATTATGCGGATAATAGCAGCATCAGAGTAATGCGGATAACTCTTGTCCTCCTCCAATTTTACGACCAAATTATGCTGCTATTAGCCGCCTAATTCATAGTAATTGGGTTTATGAAAGGGGTATCAGTCACATTCAATTAATCAAGTGAATTTGGGAAAGGCTTCTCATATGTCAAGGCACAATAAGCAAAGTTCCTTTATCTGTTGGACATTTTTAAGTTGGGTTGCATCTCAAAACTACATGACTGACATCAGAAAAAAGTGGACGTGATAAGACTATTTATCAATTAGCAAGCATGGTATTCGAAATTCATATTGCAAAATATCTTATTCTAAATAAATGACCTTCACAACATAACAAAACTTCCACAAAGTTTTGCAAGACATGACTGAATATCAACAGTAATCCTAGGTACACTTAATTCCAGGGGAAAATGACATGCTGGCCTGGGGCTATTTTGCCCTCAAACTAGCCCGGAGAATAGAAAAGACCACCAGAAAATCTCTGTTCACACATGTTGCAGATTTAGGCACTAGGCTGTGAAAAGTCGCTCCAAAAGATAGGAAATTAGTTTTTTTTTGCTGATCCAAATTGTTCACAATCCAAGAGGTATTTTGGAAAAAAAGGTATTAAGCCTGGTAATTCTGACAAGCATGAAGAGCGAAGACCCTAGATTTTGAAATGTGAAAAATTATCTCTTTCATGAACTCCCTCATAAAGTCTTTGGCCATCATTCTTGACTCGGGTTTAATTCAAACTCTAGTCTAAAGTTGTGGTTTAACTATGGATAGCTAATTGTGGCACAAATCTCTGACAGTTATAGGTTCAATTTCTCACCTCATTTTACATTAAAGTAATTCTTTACTGTCTGGGATTAAAGGTTAATTCTTCATCATAGAAACAGTAGGAAAGAGCATAGAACATAATATACAATGCTAACAAAATTTCACATTTTTCTCTCCCCATATCCTTTTAGAATTTTACAATGGTCTTATTTAAACTGGACTTCAAATATGGGGCAATGGGTTTTGGTGCAATTACAGAAATAAAAATTACATTTGTGCAAAAGGTGCATTTACTGTTTATATCCTGTCCAATACTATCATAATTTTATTATTAGTGTGCAAGTAAGGAAATCAACATCAAATATACATTTAGTACAACTGCTACCATTAGATTTTTTAATCCATTAAATGCATAAAGGCACTAATTTTTATACAAAAAGTAAGAGAAAATAGTATCAAGGCCTGAAAAAAATTTTGGTACAGGTTCAATTATGTAACCAATATTGGGCTATAATCCTAAATTCCAATCATAAAAAAAATAGTGAAATAGTGAACATCATATAACTTTTCATTCCCTGATGCTAGATGAAAATTTAACATTTTTAGCTATCATGTTTAGCGCTTGCTCAAGGTAATGTGTTTATCTTTCCAAATAAAGGTCCTTCGAGCACTTAGATATATCTTCCAAATGTTACAGAATGCGTTTCAGAAAGCTGCATAGCCAGATCGTCTCTCACAGTCTTGCCTTTTCATGCTTCCATACAAGATATTTGATGCCAAAAAAGAAGTTGTGCTTTTTAAGCATAATTGTTGCTGGGCACCCATTTTTTTTTACATAAAATTTTTAACCACAAGTATCAGATTTTACATTAAATTTTTCATATATGTTTTATGATATTTCATTTTGTTCTATTTGGCAACAAATTAAAAAGAAATAAATCATCATTATTTACCAAGATTTAAAACAGGTGTAAATCAAAGTGAAAACAAATCTAAAATGAATAAAAAGTAAAATGTTGTGATATAATTCCTCTGACACACAAACATATGAAAAGAAAAAAATTATATCGTAAGATATGCTAGAAAAGGTTATTCAATGTAATAGATCTCTATTCTAAATAGTGCATTTCTGTACAATAATATACATGTATAAATAGCATTTGGACAAATGAAGGCTAATGCTTGTGAATGAAAGGCAGAGGCAACAAGGCATGACTCATCTCATATAGAAAATCAAATTAGCCATTACATCGACTGCTTCATGCAGCTACTCATGTACACAGAATAAATTAGAATTATATTTCATGTATGAAAGGGTTACACTTGATCAGATCTTTGAGGAAACTATGAGGATGTTCTATTAGTAATACTGTGATCTGACAAAACAAATTCACATTTGTAGTCAACCATGCCTTATTCAATCTCGCCTCCCTAAAAGCAGGGTCGTATGTGTCAAAGGTAATCACAAGGTCCCTCTAAAGATCAGGGGGGGGGTGTTTCACAAAGATTTAAGTATGACTGAAGAGTCGCACATTAATGCCAACGCATACATGATATGTAATGCACTATCTTATTGATTACACAGTAGTGCGTGGCCTCTTGGCATGATCTGACCAATGCAGTAATGATTTTAAACCGCACCGCAACTAGGCATATAAGTGCGACCGACTCTAAGGCATACTGAAATCTTTGTGAAACACCCCCAAATTTATTTTCATGATACCACAGGGTGTAAAGAAATATAAAGATATGATAGGTACAACTGTACATGGTCTGCCAAAAACCTAACTGGTATCTTTCATGAAAAGAAATATATGCAGAAGGTGGCAAGGTTGATATAAATCTCTTTTAAACTAAGTGTATGATAATACAAGCCACAATTACTCCAGGTGGGTGTTTCATAAAGCTGTTCGTAAGATAAGGGCGACTTTAAGAATGACTGGTGAACTGTTCTCATGCGCTAAATAATCATCAATGAACATTTAATGGTGAATATCATTTCCAACAAAAAAGGATCCCCAGTCTTTCTTAAATTCACTCTGAACTTACAAACAGCTTTATGAAACGGCCCCCTGGGCACATATCAATCCAAGGCCCTCTAAGGCCACGGCTTTGGATGGCCCTCTCATTCACCTTGGACATCCTTTTCTTGCCCTTTTTTAATCTTGCATTTGTGGTGTGATAGAAGAAAAAAATGCAGAAAACATACTCTTTATAAAGATGAAAGCAGGAAAGAAAACATATTGCAGGTTCCTGACATGTGTTCACTGTGGCTTATACCGATTGTGTGTTGGACCTATGCAAAGCATCCCTCACAGCATTTCTTCACCGCATCTCTTGCATATGGGATGTATGATATGGAGTACCTGTGTGGTAAATAACAATGAACAAAAATAATAATAATAGCGGTATTTATAAAGCGCCTTTTGCCTGAGGATACAAAGCGCTGCTATTATTACCCCGGCTTTAGCTCGAGCTGCCATCACCGGCGCTCAGTGCATGCAAAGAATTAATCCTGCCGGGTACCCATTCACCTCACCTGGGTCGAGTGCAGCACACTGCGGATAAATTTCTTGCTGAAGGAAAACACGCCATGGTTAGGATTCGAACCCACGACCCTCTGTTTGAAAGGCGAGAGTCAGAACCACTAGACCACGACGCGCCCGCAATGGTTGGGCATCGGGAGTAAGAATTATAAACATCCATGTTCTGCATCATACAGAGCTGCCAACCAGAAAAAGAACATTTCAGTATTTTCAAAGCTGAAAATCAGTATTTTGGTGAGGAAATCAGTATTTTCAAAGAATACCATAGGACCACATGTAAAGCTGAAACTTTAGAAATTAGTATTTACATGAAACTATTAATATTCTTCTCATTTTTCAGTACTAAATACTGAAAATCAGTACTACTTGGCAGCTCTGATTTTCATACTGAACGAATGCCAATAAAAAATTGTATAAAAACATGATTGCAGAAACAGAATATACATGCAAATAAAAAAATGCTAAAAGGCTTTGCATCACTACGAATAAAATAGACTTTACACTGTGCACATGTACATACGCAGGAGACACTCTTTTTTATGTGGATATCCTACAAAATACTATTTCAGGGCAAATTTATCTATTCTTTCACACAAACTTGATAGATCATCATTCCATTCAAATAACCACAGGAAAAAATTAAATGGGACAAAATAAGTTTGTTAAATCACGTTCTGATAACCTTTGAGCTCAGTGCAAGTATTTGGTATTATGAAATACACATATTTCAAACTTAGCCTTTTTGTTTTTTTTCTTTAGAATACACTATTTTTTTTAGTATCAACCTTATTCTTTATTAATTACCCCTATTAAAAGCAAGTTATTCAGCTATTAACCACACTCTCTGTTATACTACATGTATAGTAGTTGGCAGGCAAAGACTCTGATTAAATCTTTGATCGATGACTGGGTCTTGAGACAAAGAAAGAGCAAATACAACATGTTTAAATTTCAAACAGGGAAACCTTCTATGCAAAGGTCTCAGTCAGGGGATTTGGGCTGCATATTAAGACCGCTTTCCTTGAGTGAAAGGTTCTGCTACTTTCATACTCTCCTATAAACCAGTTCATTGTACAATTTAATCTAAGTACTGGAAAAATTATGTTTGATTAATTATACCTTCTAAGATATTTCAGCCATAATATAATTTAAATATTGACTACTACATGTACATGCCCATGCAGTGTTATGTTAAATACATTAGCTGGCGCTTCACTATATTTGGTTAACATGAGTGCACATGAAAATAAATCCAATTAGTAAAGGATAGTGGGTAGTGAACTAAAGATGGCAATATGGCTAGGTTTATTAACATATCTTTACAAACTTTTCTATCGAATGGAAAGGAGATGTTAAAGGTGAATGGATAAAACCAAGAGGACAACCAAAGTGAAAAATGAATACCATTTTATGAGTTCTAACAAATATATTGTGGTGTGTAAAATAGGTTGATTACAGTACTTCTTAATACGTACCATAATGATGCAAGAAATTGTAAAAAGCAGAAGAGGATTGCCAGAATGGTGATTTGCCACTGCAAAAGAGAAAGACAAGAGATTGTGGATTTATTATCAAACTACACACTATAATTAATCGTTTCCTAATATTTAAAACACTTGTCAACTTTCAGTGTCCTTTTAAAATTAGTACTTATCAATGTCTACTATTCATCACATAGCTGCATTATGACGGCATGTGAATCTTCCAACCATCTTTTTTTTCTCAGAGATAAATAATGAAAACTACTGTTTGTAATTCTTTACAGGTAATAGTCTAATTGGCAATTTGCTCTTCCTCTAAATATTAATTTAGCCATTTTTGATTAGATGTAGTGGGGGAAAGAGCTCTGATGCATTAACATGTATTATATACCAAGATGAACAGCCACATAAATAATAATGTCCATCATGATCACCACTCACCAGAATCATCAACTATTAACATCGTTGACCATCACCACTAATTGTACAAAACATCATCATCATCACCACCATCACCACCACCACCAGTATCTGATCATCATTTTCATAATTATCTTCATCATCATGATTCTAAGCACTGTTTGAAGACATTTGACACTTGTGCGACATTTCCTATTTTTGAGCAAGCGCCATGAGCGCCCAGCAAAGGCAGATGCCGGCGCTATATAAGAACCCATCATCACTAGCAACATGATAACCATCATCATCACCACCATCATCATCATCATCACCACCATCATCATCGTCACCACCATCATCATCATCACTATCCTCATCATCATCATCAACACTATCATCATCTTCATCATAATCATCATCATCATCACCACCATCATCATCATCACCACCATCATCATCATCACCATTATTATCAATTTTACTACTTCCTATAATCCTCCTCCTCATCATCATCACTCATTACATTTTACTAACCCAACATGCAGCCATGAGTGTCAATGCAATCATTAGGAGCATTATCAATGTTGCTATGATCCTCTTCTCCTTGAACATATTCTTGAGCTGGTTAATGGGTCCCATTAGAAACAGGGTCCTGTAGAAAGAACATAAAAAAACAATATAATGTGATTAACCATGGAGCATCTTTAAATGAAGTCTCTGTCCCATGGCAGATTTAATGTTTTCTTCAATTTATCACTCAAACATATTATGTAGAAAGAGTCAAATTACTATTGTAAGTTAAAACAAGTGGAATGCCTCTGGCCGTCTCACCTGCATCACGCGGTTCAATATAGCAGCAGTGCTGACTTTGAATACTACTCTAACTCGCACAAGATGTTCAGTGATACATGGTTACTCTTATGTCCACTTTTTATGAACTAGACCAATAAACTTACAGAGATATGATGGTTATTCACCAAAAAACCCCAACATGGCCAAAGTTCATTGACCTTACATGACCTTTGACCATGATCATGTGACCTGAAACTCAAACAGGATATTCAGTGATACTTGATTACTCTTATGTACAAGTTCATGAATCAGATCCATAAACTTTCAAAGTTATGATGGTAATTCAACAGATACACCCAATTCGGCCAAAGTTCATTGACCTTTGACCTTGGTCATGTGACCTGAAACGTGCACAGGATGTTCAGTGATACTTGATTACTCTAATGTCCAAGTTTAATGAACTAGCCCAATAAACTTCCAAAGTTATGATGGTAATTCAACAGATACCCCCGATTCGGCCAAAGTTCATTGACCCTAATGACCTTTGACCTTAATCATGAGACCTGAAACTTGCACAAAATTTTCAGTGATGCTTGATTACTATTATGTCCAAGTTTCATGAATCAGATCCATAAACTTTCAAAGTTATGATGGGAATTCAACAGATATCCCCAATTCGGCCAAAGTTCATTGACCCTAAATGACCTTTGACCTTGGTCATGTGACGTGAAACTCATGCAGGATGTTCAGTGATACTTGATTAACCTTATGTCCAAGTTTCATGAACTAGGTCCATATATTTTCTAAGTTATGATGACATTTCAAAAACTTAACCACAGGTTAAGATTTCGATGTTGATTCCTCCAACATGGTCTAAGTTCATTGACCCTAAATGACCTTTGACCTTGGTCATGTGACATGAAACTCTAATAGGATGTTCAGTAATACTTGATTAACCTTATGGCCAAGTTTCATGAACTAGGTCCATATACTTTCTAAGTTATGATGTCATTTCAAAAACTTAACCTCAGGTTAAGATTTGATGTTGACGCCGCCGCCGCCGTCGCCGCCGCCGCCGCCGCCGTCGGAAAAGCGGCGCCTATAGTCTCACTTTGCTTCGCAGGTGAGACAAAAACTTGCCAAAATGATGAACTCCTATGATTGTAAGCATCACTATTAAGACAGGAAGACAAAACCATTCTTCTCTAGCAACAAACAAGAACACAACAACGCAATGTTCACTTGCTAACATGATCAGGCCATTCTACGCCACTCTGAAGCACTCTATACAGTCTATAACACGGCATGCTCTCCACTCGCATACATTCGTAATCTCAAAGCTTCGTAATTCAAGGTTCGGATATTCCTAAGGTTTGTTATTCCGAAGGTTCGTAATTCTGAAGGTTCGTAAGTCTGAAAACGAAATGAGGTTCGTAATTCCGAAAGTTCGCTAATCCGAAAATGAAATGAGGTTCGTAATTCCGAAGGTTCGTTAGTCAGAAAACGTAATGATTAACGAACCTTATTTCGTTTTCGGACTAAAAAACCTTATTTCGTTTTCGGATTATCGAACCTTCGGAATAACGCCACAAATGTTCGGATTTACGAACCCTTTTACGTTTTCGGATTAACGAACATTGAGGTATAGGCAATTTACGTGTTTTGGGATTACGAACCGAATTAAGAGTGTAACCCTCTCCACTACCCCATTCATTAAATCATGCATAATGCCAATTGATAGCACCTCTTGAAATAATACAGGCAGAGGATTCAAACTTTTTAATCTTAAAGAGAAATGCCAGTAGTTGCAGTAAACACTGATTCCATGAAAAAGTCTGTAAAACCAGGCTTAATTGTCAGTATATCGAGGATCTAGATCTGGTGCAGTTACATAAACTGAACTTTCAATTGTGAAATCTTGATACCTACGCTGAAAAATGTTCACACTGAAGATCACCAACTCAGATAGGCACACGTGGGACAGTGTATCATTGCTGGAATAAAGACCCGACGGAAGTGACCGAATCCGCGCTTATTTTGCTTATTTCTCAGCAATTACACAATTTCTTCCAGAATCCTTTGGCACATATTTTTTATTCATACAGACACTTGGGTGGTCATTATATTAGATTCTGTAAAAAGCCATTTTGAGATCGTTACCAGAACTGGAATTTATCTTCAATATTCAATTCATTGTGGACTTTCTACAAGAACATATAATTACTTGACTGAATTTTCTACCACTTACCCAGAAAGAGCTATTACAGTGCCGAAGCAATAAAGAATGGCAAAGGAACGAAGATTGTGACTTGAAGGAATGAAGAGAAGGAAGGAACCCTGTATAGAATAAAGAAGAAAACAAATCATACAGACTTTGATCAACCCCTTTTGAATGAAAAAGTCATTTTTATTCACGTTTTAATGGGAATTTTGTTTATGAAAATGGATCTAACCCCTTTTGCAATTGAGCTCTTCATATATACCCTATATAACTGGATACAATACTGAATTATTTTATATTAGTTGATATTCAAATTGTAGCTGAGATAGTGGGGTTGTTTCTAACTGGTTGATAATACTAACTACTCCAAATTGCTTTTATTATAACTTCACATTTGCTTACAGTGCTTACACTGTCTTGTATAAAATAATAAGAAAAAAATCACATCACGTGAGCATCTGTTGTTTCTTACTTTATTTAATGTACACTGTAAGATAGAAAATGACATGAGATCATAATGATAAATAAAAATGATAAATCTTACCAATATGGAGAGTGCACAGCCTATGACAAAACAGGCAATGAATCCCTTAATGCGGGTTGACCAGCTTAATGAAGATGCATTGTATACCTGGAAAAAAAAATTATTTAAAAGAGAATAATTGAATGGAGAGCATTCATTTAAAAAGAAATCTCCTTGAAATATTTGTATTACAGGGGAAATTTACCCTGACAAAAAGTTTATTGTAACAAGTGGAATGCCTCTGGCGGTCTCACCTGCATCACACGATTCAATATAGCAGCAGTGCTGATTATGAAAACTACTATAACTCGCACAAGATGTTCAGTGATACTTGGTTACTCTTATTTCCACGTTTTATGAACTAGACCAATACACTTACAGAGATATGATGGTAATTCAACAAATACCCCCAATGTGGCCAAAGTTCATTGACCTTACATGACCTTTGACCTTGATCATGTGACCTGAAACTCGCACAGGATGTTCAGTGATACTTGATTACTCTTATGTCCAAGTTTCACGAGTCAGATCCATAAACTTTCAAAGTTATGATGGTAATTCAAAAGATACCCCCATTATGGCCAAAGTTCATTGACCTTTGACCTCAGTCATGTGACCTGAAACTCGCAAAGGATGTTCAGCGATACTTGATTACTCTTATGTCCAAGTTTCACGAGTCAGATCCATAAAATTTCAAAGTTATGATGGTAATTCAAAAGATACCCCCATTATGGCCAAAGTTCATTGACCTTTGACCTCAGTCATGTGACCTAAAATGTGCACAGGATGTTCAGTGATACTTGATTACTCTTATGTCTAAGTTTCACGAGTCAGATCCATAAACTTTCAAAGTTATGATGGTAATTCAACAAATACCCCAATTTGGCCAAAGTTCATTGACCCTAAATGACCTTTGACCTTGGTCATGTGACGTGAAACTCATGCAAGATATTCAGTGATACTTGATTAACCTTGGGCCTGTTGCATAAAACTTTTTACCTGAGAAAACTCTGGTAAAAACTGAAAACTAAGGTTAGTCTGATTGCTGCCATTGACTTTAACACAGGGCAAAAACTGGTCAAAACAACCTGAGTTTTCTCAGGTAAAAAGTTTTATGCAACTTATGTATAAGACAAGTTTCATGAACTAGGTCCATATATTATGTTATGACATTTCAAAAACTTAACCTTAGGTTAAGATTTTGATGTTGATTCCCCCAACATGGTCCGAGTTCATTGACCCTAAATGACCTTTGACCTTGGTCATGTGACATGAAACTCAGGCAGGATGTTCAGTAATACTTGATTAACCTTATGGCCAAGTTTCATGAACTAGGTCCATATACTTTCTAAGTTATGCTTTCATTTCAAAAACTTAACCTCAGGTTAAGATTTGGTGTTGACGCCGCCGTCGGAAAAGCGGCACCTATATTCTCAGTCTGCTATGCAGGTGAGACAAAAATGGCTGGAAGTATAAGAAATGTTGGAGAAGTTTTGAGGAAAATCCACAAAGATTAAACAGTTATTATAGTTTTAATTTTTTGATTATGCAAGCAGTTTCCCCATAGATCTACATCATGTAAAAAACAATAAAATGGCATTTTCTCATAAAAAAAATTTAAAATGTTATTTCAATGTACCTTCAGTTTGTTAAATTCAAAGTCCAGCCCAGAAAAATGTTGATTTTTATCAAAAAGAGACAAATCAAACAAGCATAATGCTGAAAATTTCGTCAAAATCAGATATAAAATAAGAAAGTTATGACATATTAAATTTTGCTTATTTTGCAATAACACTTATATGCATTTGTAAATCAGTGATACGCAAATTAGAGAGAACTACAATGTCCACCACTCATTATTTCTTGTGTTTTCCAATGTTTGAATTGTACGATATTTCATTTTTTGTGGACAATACGGACTGTATTTAAGTGTTAAAACAATGCTAAAACCACATGTTCGGGAGGAATAAAACTTTTTTCATGTGAAAATTAGAATATTTCATATAATAAAATACATAGAAACAATGACTGGGTCATAGCATCAGTCCTCTCATTTGCATACCGCCAAGGATGTGCATAAACTTGTTTTGTGAAATTAAGCGAAACCTAAAACATGTCTTTTTTTTACATCCAATTTTTATTAAATTTTCAGTGTTGTGCTTGATAGATTATCTTTTTATCCAAATCAACTCTTTGTTGGGGTGGACTTGTCCTTTAACAGAAAATTAATTTCACACTCACTGCTGAAAGAAAAACTCAATCATCATGAATCATTATAAAACTGAAATTTGTGCATTTCACATTACATAACAAATGGGCAGCTGCTTGTATCATCATAAACCACAGACTTATTATTCTGATAACTTTCTTAATCTTTGATGGATATTCCTCAAACTTTCACCGATCTTTTTAAAAATATTTTTCTGGTCTATTTGCAACAAACTATTCCTCAGCCTCAAGGTGAACTTCCCCATTAGAAAAAAAAGCTATTGAATCAGTTCATCACATTATATTCTCTCTGATCTGGTTCGCCAAGTTTTTAAAGAGGGTAGATCTAATGTTAGATCTACTCATGCAAAAGGCAATACTGATAGGGTCTCACAGCGGCAGACAGACAGTTTAACTTAGAATATTGTTTCACGATCACGGTTAAAAAAATAGAAAAAAAAATCATAACAAAGCCAAGGCAAAAATACAATTTTTTAAATCTTGTGAAAAAGAAGAAAAGACCACCCAATGTTATAAAATTATAGACTGATTATAATTAAAATATGTTGGTGAACTTTGTTGCAAAAATGATACTTTAAAATTTAAGGATGTTTTTAATTAGAGTGCAGTTAAGTTGCTGCAAAGGGTGGTTTCCTTTCAGGAATCGAAGTGCATGGGACTACAGCCAGCCAACATTTCCACGACCACGTAGAGGTCCAGTCCGTGCCAATCATTATATCACATTTTTTTTCTACATAAAATGACAGGTGTAGCTTATACTGCGGCATATACTCACGTCTGTTATTATGCTTTGTTCATCTTGCTCCTCTTCTTCTCCTCGTAATACTTTCTTCAACTTGTCCATTTTTACTCGAACTCTTACAATCAATAATCACCAGCAAAAGCGCAAACTAAAGGCCATATACGGCCGTAGTACCGTATAGTACAATTAAGTTCGTACATTTACAGTACAGGCGACGGTGGCGCCGTCTCGTCAAGGTCTATTTATAGCAAATTTGCAATCGCATCCGAAATTTTGATCATATGATATGCCGCAGCCTGAAGACTTTTTTTCTAATAAAAAGTTATTATCACTGGATCGCAGCATTCATCTAAACTTCGCGCGGAATTTTCCCCCTATCTTACATGTTTCATCCAGTCTCTTTATTCCCCCTCTCTCTCCCACGTCCCCCCCCCCCCCCCCGATAGTATTTCATATTAAAATAGCATTCTACACATAGATTAAATGATTACATTTTTTATTCTCAATATATAGAAATTCATCAATATTACAAAAATATAAAAATTCTACTCTTGACAATCAACCAATTGCAGAAATCTTGGGGCTATTTCATAGACTTAATAAAGGAAACCAAAATCCAAGAAGAGCTAGAAGCAATCTTATTGGAAAGAGTAAAATGAGAGGAACAATTAAAAAAAAAAAGTTTAATCAAAATCGGGTATGAAATAAGCAAGTTATGGACAATTAAAAAGTCTTGTTGTACTAACTAAGTGGATCCTCAAATTGGCAAACGTGCTTCAAAATGGCTGATTTTGTGGACAACTCTCCATTTTTTTGGTACAAATATTTTCAGATTTTCCCCTTTATTTTACATATTTCACATTATCTTCTCCCTTGACAGCATATATGGTGTGGATTATATTTTCCCATGACATATGTTGTGCTCAGAAGGAGGCAAGATGCAATTTGACAGAAAATGAGGAAAATCTGAAAATTTGTGTACAAAACAATGGAGAGTTGTCCACAAAATCAGCCATTTAGTTTGAAGCACGTTTGCCAATTTGAGGATGCCCATAGGCCATAGACAGTATGGTCAGTCCCCCATGTCTGCGCGGTCTCCCAAGTCTGAGCACCTGCGTATCTGCGTGATTCTAGTAAATGAAGATACGCAACGAGCACGACCTTTACACATGCAATACATAGACAGGTATTCATAAAAAAATCCGACTCAAAATGGTGGAAAAATAATAAATTCAGGGTATTTCATGTGATGGCATCAAAATGCAGCCTTTCTCTTCAAAATCCCCGAATCGTGTGCAAAGTGAATGAGTGCGCAGACATGGGGTACCATTTTTTTTTCAATCTGAAAATGACTGCCCGACGTTTTTTCAAGAAAATCTTATATTTTCTTTCATTTTTTAATGAGAAATTTGGTACACTTACTCTTAATAATATAAGGAACACTATTA
This sequence comes from Lytechinus variegatus, assembly GCF_018143015.1. Classification (NCBI taxonomy): domain Eukaryota; kingdom Metazoa; phylum Echinodermata; class Echinoidea; order Temnopleuroida; family Toxopneustidae; genus Lytechinus; species Lytechinus variegatus. The sequence goes on from NC_054743.1 coordinate 9,408,614, forward strand.
ACCAAAAGATTTTGTGAAATAAGAAGAAATTCATGATAAATCTTAACTGAAATTGTTAGGTGCGCAGACTTGGGGCCCACCATCATACAAGAGTTTTCAAACTCCCATAACTTGCTTCTTTCATAACCGATTTTGATGAAACTTTTATTAAATTGTTCCTCTCATTTTACTCTTTCCAATAAGATTCTTCTCTTCTTGGGTTTTGGTTTCCTTTAATTAAGTGTGACTTAAAATCAACTTTTCTTCCTAAATGAAAGATTCAGTAAAACATCAATGGTAGCATAAACTTTATCATTCATTGCAATTTAGTTGATAACTTCATTTACTATCATTTATTATAGTGCAGCTACATACTAATTACTGCACTTAATACTTGTTATCATTTTATTACCACGGTCATAAAGATGCTAAAGCTTTCAAGGAATAAATCCTATCGGGTACCCATTCACCTAGCTCACCTGGGGCAAGGGCAGCCATTGTGGAAGAATTTCTTGCTGAAGAAAATTAATTCCTGGAGTATGATATGACAGAGATGCCAAGTTCAAAGACCAGCTATGCGTGAGATTTTCTGAGAATCTGAGTGAGATCACAGACATTGTGTACAATGTATATGGAGATAGGCTGTGATAGTTGCGTGAGACAGAGATTTGAGGGGATGAACAAGAGTCCAAAATGCTTGAGTCTCACACATAATGCGTGAGACTTGGTAGCTCTGATATGAACCCGAGATCCTCTATAAATCAAAAGACTACAGTCAGAACCACTACACCACGACGCTTCCACTGTACTGTAAATAATACATGTACCATGGTAGGAAAATCAACAGACAATCATTTTCCAACATACTGTATGTAATGATTTATAGACAAATCCATCTTTGATTGCAAAACTAATGAAAACTAGTAATATGCTAGTATTCAAGATTATTATTACAATTTACCCTGTATAACACATACAAATGTGATCACATGCATACATTAGCAGACATGCCAACCTGATCAAGATCATTTAGACGACAAGTCCACACCAACAGAAAATTGATTTGAATAAAAAGAGAAAAATCCAACAAGCACAGCACTGAAAATTTCATCAAAATCGGATGTAAAATAAGAAAGTTATGACATTTTAAAGTTTCGTTTAATTTCACAAAATGCACATCCGGGTTGGCATGCAAATGAAGAGACTGATGACGTCATCCACTCACTATTTCTTTTGTATTTTATCATATGAAATAGGAAATAATTTTCAAGTGAAACAGTGATTAATTCCTCCCTGAACATGTGGAATAAGCATTGATTAATGCTATATGATTCAGTCAAGTCGGTCCTCTTTTTTCCAAAAATGTGACCACAACGTAAAAAAAATTACCATATGATTGTGATTTTTGCATGGTCAGCCCCCCCCCCCCCCACTTTGAAAACCGTTTCCCAGCCCGTTATCTTTTTTTTTGTGCGCCTCGGAATAGAATATTTCTAGATAGATGGCGCTATATAAATGCCTATTATTATTATTACTATTATCTAAACCAATAAGGCCATGTTTTGATATATACTGTATAAAAAACATAAGGCGAAATTGCAGAGACGGTGCACACATTTCTGATGCTTTATAGGAATGTAACAGGTCCTCACTGCCTTCTATCATCTAACCAGTGTATTGCATTAATTTACTAAACGTTATATTCATTGTCTCATTAGTATCGAGCAGTAAAAGTTTGCACTGTACATTGATTGATAATTTTTGGTGTTATATACAAATTCACAAATCAAATCATATTTAGTTAAAAACAGAATAAAAAGTTGTGCATTGTATAATAACTAATCAAGTGTTTCCAAACATAGTTCCTAAGCCCCTCGTTTCAGGCTCCAGAAAGAATATTATATCAAAATATTGATCAGTTTTAACAGAATTAACCATGAACATAAATAATAATTCATCATAAATATCGATCAAATCTCAAGACAACTATAAGTAATATTTCCTAATACAGATACACAATGTTAAAATCTGATACATCATTAGAAATATATTAACTCTCTCCAAAATAATGAAATATGATAACAATCATGAGTTTACTTTTCTTAACATTGTGACAGAGGAATTCAAATACAACATGACACCTATAGATAATTCATAGTACAGATAAACGTGCTTCCATTTTATAATAAGAAACATAAAAATGACCAACATCTCAATACAAGCTTGAAATGGTATTGATCCGGGGGGGGGGGGGGGCACTTCCATTGACGAGTGGATACCATGCGCGACCATGGGGTCCCGAAAAGCACCCTAAACACGTATTTTACATATTCTGAAAATGCACCCCTTAACAAGTATTGTAAACAAAACAATACCCTTGGCAAGTATTCCCTGAATTGAACCCCTAAACAAGTACAGCGATATTTAATGTCACGGACGTCGGTTTTACCTATACCTACATCATTGGCCTTATTACGGCCCCACCTCCCACACCTCGGGTAAATAGGACTCTAAACACATAGTGTTGACTGTTGGGGCAAAAAGTACATCCTTTAATAGTTTGGTCTTTTTACCCTTGCAAATTTGACCATAAACACAGCTTTCCTAGCAAAATAGATATCCTTTTTTCATTATTTTAGTGTTTTTGACACCCTTATTACGTTACGTACATAACATGCCCTATCTTGAAAAAGACATCCTTTTTATGTGTTTTTTGGGTCGCGCATGGTATCAACTCGTCAATGTAAGTGGCTCCCCTCCCCGGTATTGATCATTGTCTTGTTTAATCTGATTAAACAATAAAACACAAGTTTAAACATATATGTTTGGATAAAAAGGGATCTGCCTAAGACATTCAGAATGAAGATCTTTATATATTTCACAAAAAGACAGCAGTTGATAGTTCCTATTTGCAGCAGGTACCAACTTATAAATGACAGGTGTACACAACATGAAAATACTCCAATGATCACAAAACATCAACACTTGATTGTTTCTGAAAAAGTGCCTTTAACACACTTGTATTTCAAAAGCAAATACTCAAAACAAGTATTACCAGGCCACAAACAATAGATTTATGCACAAACAAATTCACCTCATTAATTAAGGAGTAAAAATCTGATAAAAAGAATAAAATTCCTGAGATTCTGTGCATTATTTTCTAATAATCAGCAGCACTGCATCAAACATTGCACATAAAATATAGATCTAAGCATACCCTGACATCAAGATTCTATTCGGATTATATGTCAATAATGTTTTGTCTTGTTGTCTCTTCTACTGTAACTATCAACTGCACTACAGTATCATAACTTCAAATAACAGAGGCTTCAAACTGATATACATTTGGGTTCAGCCATTTATCTGGATTTCATCTTTAGCACTCTCTTTGGTGCTAGATGAAGTGGTTTTGTAGTGATGATCTCAAGTGGTTTGTGGTCTGATTGCACTCAGGCTATTGGGAAGTCGACTATCTGGAGAAGACACCCTCCACCAATGTCATTAGTAAACTCAAGGGCCAGTTGGCACGATTCGGGATTACGGATCAACTTATCACAGACAATGGACCACGGTTTACTGCAGACGAGTTCAAGAGGTTTGCAAGGAAGTGGCAGTTTGAACATACAACATCGTCTCCCCATTACCCTCAAAGAAATGGGAAGGCAGAAAGCAGTGTAAAAGTTGCGAAATCTCTGCTGAAGAATGCTAAGACAGCAGGAAGTGATCCATACCTCAGCCTTCCAGCATTTCGTAACACACCAACACCTGGTGGCCGTTTCATAAAGCTGTTCGTAAGTTCAGAGCGACTTTAAGAACGACTGGTGATCCTTTCTTACGCGCTAAACCATCGCCTATGGCATATACCATTTACCAAAAGAAAGGATCACCAGTCGTTCTTAAAGTCGTTCTTAACTTACAAACAGCTTTATGAAACACCCACCAGGTATAGAAAGCAGTCCAATACAGAGGATAATGAACAGGAGAACTGGGACAGTGCTACCATCTACCAAGAGGCTGCTCAAACTAAAGATACAAAAGAAGGTTGGAGAGGAGATGAAAGCAGCCAAGGAAAGGCAAGCATGCTACTACAACCGAGGAGCCAGAGATCTGACACCCATTGAAAATAGGTGACCATGTTTGTCTGAAATCACTTTCACAGCAGGTTTAGCCGAGATGCTGATGAGATATGGAGTATTTGACCAAATTTGTTATTCCCAGAATTTTTTTTCCTAATCATGTCGGATTCACAAATGCTGCCTTTGGATTATTCATAGAAAGATTGATTTTAAAAAAAGAAAAGAAAAAAAGATTGCCTTACAATAGGCTACTTTCAATTTAATTCATGTGCATGAATTATTGCAGAAGGTAAAGGGATTTGTTTTATTTGGAAAGTGAACTCAATAAAATGTTTTTTAGTGTATACAGTTCAGATTGGGACTTTGATATATTTTGTTGACAAGCCATGTAGTCCAAATTATAGTGTTGTTTAATATTGCTACAAGGTTTGCGCATTTTACATAGGAAGCTTGTCTAATTACCTTGTTGGTCCACAGGGAAGGGAGCTCTACGAGACAATAAAACCTGAAGGAACAAGAATACCAAATGGAACAGTGCAAGACGTCACTTTGGCCCAGGCTCTAGATGTTTTTGAAAAGCATTGTCAACCAGAAAGGAATGAGACTATGGACGGTTTTTTACTCGAAGAATCAGTTGATTCGTTCTTAACTGAACTCAAAACTGTTGGTGGCTCACTGTAACTTTGGAGAGTTTAAGGAGTCTCTGATTCGTGATAGGATCGTATGCGGGATCAGAGATGGCATGCTGAGGGAGAGACTTCTACGAGACTCTTCACTTGATTTGGACAAGTGTGTCAAAGCTTGTCAACTGTCTGTGCTCTCCAAGGCCAGAGTGGATGTTCTTGTCGGTGATCAGCGACAAGAGGTTCGTGCAGTGAGCAATAAAGAAAACCCAAGAAATTGCAGGCAGTGCAGTGTAAATTCTGTGGATGTTGTCATGAAAGTTAAAAAGAGAAATGTCCAGCAATCGGGAAAGAATACTTCTCACGCAGTGGGAAAAATCATTTCTCTAGTGTGTGCAGGAACAAAGCCAAGAAAGACCAAGGTAAAGATCAGAGGAGATCAGAAGAAGCCAAAGAAAATACCAGTCCATGTAGTTGAAGCAGAAACTTCAGATGAAGAATCTAAGGAAGTTCAAATAGTTGAGCTGGAAGAAGAGCATGCAGAGTACAGGGTAGACAGGGTAAAATTCAAAAAGAAAATCTTCATGCTGATGACGCTGGATGGGAAGGATGTGAAGTTCCCGGTAGACTACAGAGCAACATGTAATGTGATCCGTAAGGTGCTGGCAAAAGAAGTCATCAAGTGCAAGCACCTTGTACTTACTGTCTTTAATCAAGTTCCCCTTGGCAAGACCCAAGTGAAAATGATTAATCCCAAGAATGGAAGGAAATACAAGTGGATTGCATCATTATAGACAGAGAGAGCATGCCAATACTTGGAAGCAGTGCAGCCCAGCAGATGGGATTGATCAAGGTCTGTGAGGAAAACATAATGTTGCTGAAGGCTGACACAGATTGTGAGAGTACTCTTTGAGGGGACAGGAAAACTTGAGGGAGAGTATCATATGAGTGTGGACGAAGAAGTTACACCGGTGATCCACCCACCAAGACGAGTACCAGTGGCTTTGCAGACCAAACTAAAGGAAGAATTAGACAGGCTTGAAGAAGGCAATATAATTGCAAGGATAGAGACACACACACCTTGGGTACCAAGCCTTGTCTGTGTGGAGAAGCCCAATGGAAAGCTAAGAGTGTGCTTAGACCCAAGAGATCTGAATAAGGGATTGAAACGAAACCACTATCCCATGGCAACAATAGAAGATATCCTATCGGACTTGACTAATGCGAAGGTGTTTAGCACCTTTGATGCGAAGAACGGATTCTGGCATGTCCAATTAGACGAGGCTAGTTCGGAGCTGACAACATTCAACACTCCCTATGGCCGGTATCGATGGAAGAGTATGCCTTTTGGTCTGTCCACCGGTCCTGAAGAGTTCCAGAGGCAACTGAACCTGGTGCTGGAAGGTCTTGAAGGTGTCAGATGTGTGGCTGACGACATACAGGTGTTCGGTAAAGGGGAGTGCTAAAGATGGAATCCAGATAAATGGTTGAACCCAAATGTATATCAGTGTGAAGCCTCCGTTATCTGAAGTTATGACACTGTAGTGAAGTTGATAGTTATCAGTAGGAGTAGAAGAGAAAACAAGACAAAACAAATAAAAGCTAGTTTCAGTTTCTTTTTAATACGATTTCTGATTGAATAACAACTAATAAAACCCCCTACAGAATAATTAATATCTATTTAAGGCTTTTTATGATGCAAAAAGATATGCACATGTTGCTCAGCATGGTTTGCCTGTGCTATATCAGAGAGTATTGCTGGATGCACTGATATCTAACAAACAGGCTTACACGCAAAACCAGCTGTGCAATATTGTACAACGCCTACTTAGCTTGTTGTACGCGATCAAATGGGAGGCTGAATGTCACACATTCGTACCGTTGCACACAAGACGTACCATCCAAAATGTACCATTGCACGGCTTTAGGAGGTGACGTCACAATGCGATTTCATTGAATAAGATGACAATGCGCGTACAGCCCGCTGGCTAAATGCGCAATGCTGTCCAAGATCATGTGCGCTTGTACTGGGCCCGGCTTGTGGGATTTTGCTTTTCGCTTTCAATATTTTTGCTCCCTTTTCATAGATTACTGGAGGGAAAAACTCTTGTTTTTTTCATATTTTCGCTAGATTCCGAGGCGTTGTACAACACAAATAGCGAATATTCTTATTCGTGCAATGGTTCGAGATTTCGCATTCGGTGAAAGAAACAAACGCTCTATTCAACTCGGCTAACGCCTCGTTGAATAGAGCATCTTTCTTTCACCTCATGCGAAATCTCGCACCATCGCACTCATGCCTATTCGCTATTTGTATATTGGACTTACTGCATCGTCTAATGAATAATAATCACAAAATATGATATTAATTATATTGGACAGCTTTTATTCAACTTCTGAGGTCCAATACTAGGATTGCACTCATCTTCAATTTGTGCAAAATTCAATAATTTGTGATATTCTATTCTGAGCAATCTAATATATCTAAGTAGAATGACAAACTGAATATGACACCAAAATTGAGTAAATTGCTGTCATTGATGATCTCCATCTCTTAACAAAGGAATGGTATATTTCAGTTAATAGTTATAATAAATCTACATGTACAGTACTGGCAATGAGTAATAGTGCACTAAATAGTGTTAAAATATACAAGTGTTCAATATACAAATGGCTCTAAAGGGAGGAAATTTGACTGAACAGACAGGTAGATTAGAGGTGTTCTGTCAATGTGAATTACAGAGTTGCCAACCAGAACAAGAACAATTCAGTTTTATACAACCTGAAAATCAGTATCCTGGAAAGGAAATCAGTATTTTCAGAGAAATACCATAGAACACATGAATTTGAAACTTAAGAAATCAGTATTTTGCATGAAACCATCAGTATTATTCACAAGTTTCAGTAATAAAAAGACAGGAAATCCATACTACATGTTCTTGGAAGGTCTGGACTATTCAAATAAGAGAAACCAATACTACATGTAACTGTACACAAAAGTTATATTGATTGCCAGACATTATTTCAAATAATGCAAGGTGGCTGGTATTTTTTCTTCACAAATAGCATGTAAATACATGTGTTTAATGTTTATATTGAGGTGTAAATCTTTGGCACTCATGTACAAGAATTTGAAAATAAGTTTTTTTTAATTCTAAACAAATACTTATTATTGATAGGAAAAAGAATGCTTACAAGCTGTATGATTTAAATGCACTGAAGGTCCATTGATATTTCTACGATGATGACGATGCACTAGCGCCTTCTGCTGTCTGTTGATCCTTTGGATTGAAATATTGCTTCTTCTTTACTATGAATCCTTTATCTATGCAGGTGTAAGCCATGTCTATCAATGAATCCTTAGCATCATATGGTTTGACTCCAAGTACTTCAGTAAACTGATGAAAAGAAGAACATGCATTTCAAAGTACAGATTTCACTTTATACTACGAATTATACACAATTATAGCATATTACAAATAACACTATTGACTTCACTGCATGAAGATGAAATGATCATGGAAAACTTATAATTTTTCCCCCAAAAAAATTCAACAACATAATAATCAAACTGATAATGCTATTTAAGTGAATCACTGGGAATATTGCGCAGCACTCCATGATGATCTTTTTCAGGTAATTAAAGGGAAAAATAAAAGTAAAAGACAAAGGTGAGGAACAGAAAGAAAGACGCCCATCAAAGAGAAAGAGAGGTACACGTGGAACTGCTTTGTAACTTTCATTATTCAATTGAAAAAAAGTCACCTTTGGCCCTTCCCAATCAAAATACCCAGGCACTGCCCCAATTAGTTCTATTAAACAAACAAAAAACATCTGGTAGATAAGAACTAGTGCTTTCCAAGAATTTGGTCATATTTTGAAGAGTAGAGGTAAAAGTAGAAATTAAATGTCTCTAGATATTTATACCCTATGATGCAGTCTTGTGACGCTGAAAAGGTTTAATGAAATTCAGTGATTGTCAAACAAGCTTAAGTAGGCCTACTGTCTAATAGGATATAGAAAAGAAACCATATGTGGATATCATTGTCATATCCCCCATCCCTCCAAGAAAAGCCCCAGAAGTATTTTTTTTTGCACAAAATGTTATTCTTCCTGTGATTTTATGGTCTAGCCTTATTACCCTGGTGTACTTGAATGTACCACTACGCAGTTATCAAACCAGATAACCATGTTAACTAGCAGTCATGAATTTATTTTCATTATAATGTTAATAATGATATTATTTTCAGGGATGAATAAGTGTTTTCCCCACCCTCCCTTCCCCCCCACACATGCACAAACCAAATACCCAACTATGCAATACTTTAAACGATCTTTTGACTCCTAGACGACCTTTGACCTTGTCTTCCTCATGAGCTCACATGTGGTATTACCCATGGATCGTATGAACATAATTGATGCAGAAACAGAGAAATGAGAGCAAGTTGAACAAAAACTTAAACATTTAGCAGACTAGCAGACAAACAAACTGACAGACCAACAGACTAACAGGAAATTTGATTATTATGTCACTCCCGAACTTCATTCAGGCGAGACAAATACCCCAGGGTTTTCAATTTTCAGCTTTTCAAGAAAAAAAATTTCCCTGATTTTTCACTGATGAAGTTTGAAAATTCCCAGATAATTATTCAAACCCATTCCCAGTTTCACATGTTTTCTAAGTTGTTGCAGTGAATTACATGTAAAAAAAACACACTAAAAAACCACCATAACCTAGCCTTGAAATAAGCGGGCGCTGAGCGCAAATTCGCGCTCATAACGCCATCAATTGCGCCCATGAAGCCCCCAAATCATCAAAATTTTGACAACCGGGCGCAAATATTTTCCAGGTAATTGCGCCCGCCGTGAGTGAGCAGTGAAGCCATATCATACATGTAATTTAAATATCTGTAAAGCCAAAATCAAATAACTTTCAATTTACGATAAACACAGTTTAAAATTGCCAAGTGCGTCTTTTTTCTGCACCATAAAAAGTGAGCTACGTCCGTCTTTTTTTTTTCCTGTAATACATGTGCGCGCATTCTTCCAGTAGCGGTTTTTCCATACTTCACCATGTGCAATTTCTAATGCACACATTTCCAGTTGGGATGTCACAATTCTGTGATATAGTAATTCGAATTGCACAGGAGATAAATCCCTGTTCACAGCACATACGATGTGTAAGTCTTATCCTCACAGTCGCCGACCTTGCTTGTCAAAACGGAGCCTTAATAATCCAAAATAACTTAGCTTATAGTTGTGAATTGTAGCTTTTTAATTTCTTTCCTGGAGAGGGGTAAATATGAATGAATAATCAAACAAGGCTCCATCTAAAAAAAATAGGAGGATGCCGCGTGCACTTGAGTGTGGTGTTAGCAAGCCAGTTTTGAGCTCATGTTGTCTGCCAGAGCTCTGGGTGAGAATTCTATCAGTAATGGCCTAAGTGATGGTGATTTTCCGTTTGAGATAGAGTTTAGATTTCATGTTAATTTTTGAAAACTGTCAAAAAACTTTATGATTTCTTCATTGTGATGAATATTTAAGTTATTAATGAATACATTTTCACCGAATTCAGACTCTCCCAGAATGAAAGGCATTTTCTGTGGAGATCTGCGTTTTCAAATAACTTGTGAAAAACTTAAGGTACGTGAACCTACAATACATGTACATAGCCTGTGGCTATGTGCTGGAATTTGAATAGACTGAGTTATTTATTGATTTCGTTTCTTAATTTCTTTAACATAATTTATATGCAATCCAAGTGCACCTCACAGCCACAATCACACACAAACACTCACCCACTCCCGTGATTCAAACCATAAAAAAAAACCTTAAAAATTATTTTTTTTTCCTAAATTTATTATTTGATCTGAATTCTATCTTTCTCCATCTCTCTCTCTTTTTTAAATTTTTATTTTATTCATTTATTTAGATTTTTTTTTTGGGGGGGGTTCATTGATCATGGTTCATTAAAGACGAAAAATAAATAAGCCCATGTCTGTGTGGTTGTAAAGGGGATGTGGAGTGAGGGTGTCAAAACACTTAAACATTTAGATCTGATTTCTTAAATGTTTGAATAAGCCAAATACTTAGCATATGCTATTCATGTACTAATTAAAAAATTGCTTACGATAAACAAATTTGTGGTGTGGTTCACCGTTATATATATATTTTTCAAAATTGCCCCCGGTTCCTGTAAAAAGCCCGTGAGCGGGGGCAATTAAAAAAAAAATTGCCCCCGGCTCACAGGTGCTTATTTCAAGGCTTGACCATAACCAGTCATTCAATGAATGTTGTTTTGATATGAAAAAAAATATAAGAGTGACTGACTACCGTGCTTTCGACTTTTGGGCCGATCAAAATTTCCTGATTTTTCCCTCATTTCAGGTATTTTTTTCAATCAAATTCCCTGATATTTCTCTGACTGGAAAAAAAGTAAAATAATTTTCCCTGATTCCCCGATGGGCTGGGAACCTAGAACTCTACTTACCCTATGGTTTGAAAATGTAGCCTTGTGCCCCTGTAGTGGTAGAATGTACTTGACAGATGAATCAAACCAGCTTACTACCTTTAGAAGAACGGGTGGGGCCATCAGACTTGGCGGCTTGTAACCTACATGAGGATGTTTCAAATTCACATTTACCTCACTTTGCAATAATAGATATATAATTAAGAGGCATTATAAGATAAATAGAAAAATAAGTGGATGGCATGGGGGCTGCCTCCAATAAGGAATTACACAAATAATTGGCAGAGCCAACAAATTTTCACAAGTATTGATCATTTGAAAATTAGACACAAGATATGGTTAAGTACAAAATAAAAATCAAAACAAAACAATGAAAATTACAAAATGTAACTGAAATTCAAGTGAATCGATGTGGTAGGTTTCCAATACCCATATATTTGTTTATTTCCATATATATCTCTGTGAAGATTAAACTATCACGCACCAAACTATATGTCATACTCTTGTTTCAACAAATAAACCGTATTCCCAATATCATTTCAATTTCATAGCACCAATGTGGCAACAAAACTTGTCCAGAAACATGAACCAGATTTTACTATGTAATTAGTCTTCTGATGGTCCAGATTAATGCAAGGGAAAGTGAAATGAAACAAAACATGACAGAATCAAATCATATCAGTTTTTAGAATAAAGGTTTACGATAGTCACGGTGAACAGGTATAGTCCTACAAACATCGTTGGATTTAAGTAAAGTAAAGGATAAAATATACTCAAAACACCACCCACAACATCAAGTTATAATTACAAAGTGGCACGAAGAGTCTTACCTTTATTTACAAACTCTTCCTTGAGGATATCTACCATTTCTCGAAACCACAAACTGTGAGGAGCGACGATATGACGATGACCTGTGAGAATCATCACAACATCGAAACAATATTATTCCTAATTTATACATCTGAATGACATCTTCAAGCTCTTATTAACAATGGTCATCAAAATTTTGCTTGCCCATACATATTGTACACATATTCGACAGAACACTTACAGGGATGAATCAAACATTCTTAAAAATTCTTAATAATAATAATAAACAGTTCTTGTGTAGCGCATATCACAATTATGAATAATGTCTCTATGCGCTTTCAAAGGACTTGGATATTATTACCCCAGCTGTAGCTTGGCTGCCGTAATTACTATGATTACAGCGCACACGCATTTCAAGGAATAAATTCCTGCCAGGAATTTAACACAAACTTTTGTTCAACAACTGCAGTTCTAGAACTTTCACAATGACATATATTATTTTTCAAGAGAACATTGAACATAAAATATGGAGGTCAGTTGTTCAGTTGTGGCAATTACATTTTAAGCTGCATTGTTGCGATAATGAAAACAAAAATAAGGAAGAAAAAGAAGATAAAAACAAATAAATAGAAACAATAAACAGAATAAAAGAATTAAAAAGGTAGTACAGGTCAAATGTTGAATATTTCATGGTCAATCTCCTGTGAAGGAATGCCAATTCCTGTAATCTTAACACAATAATAGGGTGCTTGTCAATTCTATCCTTTAATTTGGCCTCAACTCAAAATCTATTTACATCGGTCCTGGTTAAATGGGTTATTCTTCTTACAAACCTGGTGCCTCCGGGTGCGTCATGGCAATGACGTGAGCCTTAGCAACATCCCTGACATCACATACGGAGAAATTGAGCTTGGGAATAGCAGGTGGGTCTCGTTCGAGGATACGACGGATCACTTCCACGCTGGTTCCTGGAACTCCGCAGATGACAGGACCAAGGACCATTGCTGGGTTGATGACGGTAAACTCAAATTTAGACTCAGCTAAAGGGGTACAAGAGAAATGGATTTAATTAATAATGCTATCTTTGCAAAGATGGTGTCTGGTAAAGTCTAAGAATACAAAGGTCATGTACTACCGCAGAATATAGTCATAGACAAGAAGAAGAAACCTATACTTTGTATGCTATACAAAACGAACACCGGTCTCCTCAATATCAAGATAAATGAGTTTGTTCCACCGAACACAAGACATACAAGGGAGAATAACCAAAAATTCCTCCAGGTTCATCATAAGGCCAGTGTTTTTCAAGATTCCTTCTTTGTAAGCACGCACAATAAAGGAATGGAATTACCTCCCCTCCTCGATTGTAAATAGCCCCTCCCTGGAGTCATTTAAACCTAAACTGAATCAACTTCAATAAAGGTCATTCCACACACGCTGCGCTGCTCTCTTCACTAAGTTAATGTGGGTGTGTCTCTCAACTACATTTTGCTGAACCAACTATTCAGATTCAGATAAAAATCATGATGAAATAATCTCTGCTGACCACTATTCACAGAAGACATCACAGACACAAGCCCCTACAACAAAATAAAGAAATTCAGAATGCCAATTACACTTGCATAGAAAAATTTCATTCATATGATTTTTAATTTGAATGCCAATATTCTGAGAAATCTAAAATAAAGAATATTAAGCGGTTTATTATCAGAATTATTGGCATGAATTGTGGTGCCGCCACCCGTTTAGTCAGAACACCAGAATGAGAAAATACTTTACCACTGATAACAGTATATTCTGGCATGACAGACTCAGAATTCTCAACCTTTCTGTTTGAAAATAAGATTTGATTTTATTTTTTATTTGATTTATTGTTTTCATAATATAATACATTTGTCATTACATAACAAACATACTGTTGCATATTAGTTATTGTTATTTGGCATGAATCATGAAGGAAAAAAATGACTTTATAAAAAGTCATTCTAAACAAATATGATCTTCTACCAAATAATTTAAACATTTACAGTTTGCAAGAGGAGGATTGTCATTATAAGCAGATTGCTTGAAAAAAATGACAAAAGATGATTTACTAAAAAAATCAAAGTAATTGCATAAGGAAAAAAATACTAGGAAGATCTTATATACAAGAGCTCTGAATGGTTCAAAGATCAGCATATTTCACATCCCAGAGCTCAAACAGACAGAAAACTACCAGAAAACAATTCCCAGTGGGACATGTTCTTTGCAAGGGCAGCTATGCACAGAGGGTAGGCGCTGGAGCACCTGTCTACATGGCTGCAGAAACATGTACCTGGTAGTTTCTCTACAAAATCCCAAGCAGCTTTCTCTGCTAACGCCTTGCTCTTCCCGTAGGCATCCTCCATAGGACTGTTCATATTCCTCCAGCTTTCCTCTGTGATGGGTTCTTCATTAGTCTCAGTCAAATCTAGAATGAAGGAATGAAGCAAAAATAGCTTTCATTATACTTTTAAAAAGGTTTAAATAATGTCTAATAGAGAGTTGAAGTCTATCATTTATCTAAAAACTAACTTTCAATGTTTTAGAATATGATTAATCGTGGCAAATATACTGCAGGTTTTGATGTTGTTACCAATGACAATGGTACTCCTGATGCTCATGATCTGTGGTTGCAGTGATAAAGATGATGATCATACTGATGACAATAGTGGTGATGATAACAATAATAGTAAAGATGATGACGGAGATGATAATGATGGTAATGATGATGATGATAATAATTACAATGATGATGATGATAATGATGATGATAATGATAATGATGATAATGATGACAATGATGGTGATGATGATGATGATAATAATTACAATGATGATGATGATAATGATGATGATGATGATAATGATGATAATGATGACAATGATGATGATGATGATGAGGGTGATGATGTATATCTGATATCTGTGTTGGCAGTGATCAACCACCATAATGATGAAGATAATGCTACTGATGATGATGATGAATTTAGTGGTGATGATGATGATGAAGTTGCTGGTGTTGCAATAATGCTGATATCAATGATAAACATTGTAAATACACATTAGTATTACCTGAACAAAAAACATTACATACCACTGATGGCAAGTATAGAGCTGGTGAGTACGACCCTCTTGACTCCGCCCACATCTACACATGCTTGCAGGACCCTGGTTGTACCTTCTACAGCAGGCTTGATAATAACACTCTCATCCTTAGGACTCTTGTCTGGGAAAGGGCTGGCAGTGTGGATAACATGGCTACATCCCTGGACAGCACTGCCAAAGAGAGAAAAGGTAAAGCTTCATTCAAACAACTACATAGTTCTCAATGTATTGCCTACAAAATCAATGAGATAGAAGGATTAAAACAATTATGCAAATTATAGCACAATATATTTTTTTTATTTGTTGCAAGAAGCTGGCATAAATTCAAGCAGCAAGCCAATTGTTCAAAGAGGGAGGATTGAACTATTGTGCTCTCCCCCAACAGTGACGTACCTAGGATTTTCAACAGGGGGGCAAAAACGTCCGCCAAAAATTGGACAAGCAAAAAAAAAAAAAAAAAGGTTTTCAAGCTCGTCAGGGGGGCAATAAAGGTCTTCAAGCTCGTCGGGGGGGGGGGGGCAAAAAGGTCTTTCAAACTCGTCAGGGGATGGCAGGGATACGTACTTTGCATGGGTTGTGGCTCGTCAGGGGGGACAGACTGCCCCCCATAGGTACGCTAGTGTCCCCCAACATAAATAGTATGACATCATGGATTTATGCTGTGTTGCAAGGTGACAAAAACTGCACTAATCCTTGAATATCTGGTCCACATTTCCATAGGCAAGCTCACAACACTGAAAATGATTCACAATCTCATAATGAAGTCATGACATCATAATAACAAGACTGATGACATCACTCTGAAAAAGTAATGCTATAGGATTTTCTGTGTAACTTATGAAATCCTGTTTGCCTAAAAACATGTAATGTACAGATAACATATTTATCAGAAAAATGAGTTTACAATTAACAACTGTCTTGAACAAAATACTCTGTATCAACACTATCAATGAGATATCAATTTTGAATCCTGGACAAACTTAACTGCCTTTCAATCAAATCAAATTGACCTGAAAAAACTACATGTAAGCTTACTCTTTCCAGCATTCATCATTTGTGAGGTCGGCTTCTACGAGTTCCAGTTCATGGGCAGGATTCTGACAGAGTTCCTTGAGGGGTCCTACTTTCTTGGGGTTGGTGAGACTCCTGACTGTTCCTCTGACCTTGTAGCCAGCTTCCTGGAGTTGCTTTACAATGTGTGTAGCTATGTAGCCAGACGCACCAGTCACCAGCACCTCTAAAGGACAAACATAATGACAATATAGTTAAAATGTTACTTTTTCCCACTTTGAGCTTCATCAAGAATACATTTAAACATTTTGAAATACCTGGTACCCTTTAAAAATATTTAAGCTTATAAAGGAAAAAGAGATTGAAGGAAAAATTCAATGGACTGGAAGAGGCTGTAAACTGTATACACTCAATGTTTGGTGAGAGGACTCAAAACAAAAAAAATAATAATAAATGATTTACTGGTGAAAACAGTAAGACATCAGACTTGAAAGTGTGAAAATATAAAATTAACTCTGTATCATACATTACAAGGTACAACATTAAAATAATGTTGATAGTTCTAGTTTCATAAAGTAGATGACTAAAATCTAATGATATCTGCACATATGCTTGAAGAATGGAGCAGCAAAAAATTATTAGAACCTGAAAGCAAGCCTACATTTTTTTTCATTAAAATTCCATATCTTTGACTCAAAGGACACTTAAACAATGTACAATCAAGCTATCTAATGAACAATACACACATTACCACAGATTATTTGGTAACATGACCTTTCATTTCCTGCAGGTAAAATTGATACTACTGGGCATGTGCATGTCTGATTATCAAACACACAATACACACATATATGAGTAAGCTGATGCCTGTTAGTATACTCTCCAGTACACAAACATCGATATCTAGATGATTCTCTAGGGCATCAGTAATAATAACAATATTGCATTTATAGAGCGCTTAATATCATGATCTCTAAGCGCTTTACTCTACATGTACAACTTGTAGAAGACAACATGAGCAGACTATGAATGTAAATAGTAGTTTGATAAATTCACTAGAATATACAAGATCTATATCTCAAGTTGATAACAAATATTACTCCATTTATTGTTCTATATTCATAAACCTTTTGACCTTTGTATCATTAATATATGCATTATCTTTGATAAGATTTTAAAATTTCATGAAAAATATCAACTTGTACTTGGCATACTAGTACACCAAGACAAAGTCAATACATGTACAAATGCATTAAAGTTCATTTGGGAAACAATTTCATACTGTATACAGTATAGATTTCAATTGAATTTTAAAAACAAAATGGAAAAAGGTTTAAATATTCATTGTTTCAGTGATTGATCTTTTTTGACGATTATTTGGATTGGTTTAAATTTAATTATGTAGCGCCATCTTCAGGCTACTAATTTTGCTATAAGGAAATGGCACCATTTTCGAATTCCAGTTGATGAAATCTGTCTAATTTGGAGACATCGACGTGTATTATGAAAATATACACATAAGAAGGCAGAAAGGAGGTATGTAACGCTCTAAGGTAGTGATTATTAAGAATAATTAAAGTTCAATGATAAGATTATCTATGTATAAGTGCATTCAATAAGCACAGATTCATGATAGATAACTCAATGTGTGTACATTACATTAGGCCGATGTACAGTACATTACTTTCCGGCGGCCGACCCAATGTTGATTCGCAAATTCCAATTGTCATTATGTAATGTAGATTACGGCACGAGAACGAAATGCACATGAATGAAAGAATGTAAACAAACGTTGGCCACTGTTAGGTTGATGTACTATTATGAGTAAATTAAGTGCATGACATGGAGAAATTGAGAAGGTTAATGCAAGTTTGATACAGTGAAAGGTTGATTCATTCTGATAGAAGTATAGTTAGGAATGAAGAGTTATACAGGTTTAAGACATGTTATCATTATGAACAGAGTTGAGATACAAAGAATGCAAATGGTCAGAAATCTTGACTGATTGATTTATTATTCGTTCGATTTGTTTCATTTGTATACAGTTTTTACGGAGCATACGGAGTATATGGATCATTTGAGATAATTAAAGAATGATTGGAACCCCAAAGAAATGACCAATTGTCCTTTATAGAGATGCTTCAGCTACATTCATTGTCAATTCTTCTTTTCCCCCTTCTTCTTCTTCCTATTCATTTTTTATTCTCTTCCTCTCTGCCTCCTCCTCCTCATCATTCTATGATCCCTTTGTAATATTTTATTGATGCTTCTGTTCATTTAGTTAACATAATTGTTGTTTATATTGTTTCTTAAAGACCATTTGTAATGTTTCTTATTTCAATTGTATATTCAATGTTAAATGGGAATGAAACCTTTGGAACAAATAGGCTTGTGTCGAAACAGAAAAATTAAAGAACAAGAACAAAGAAAGTTTGAGAAAAATTGGAAAAATAATGAGAAAGTTATGAGCATTTGAATATTGCAATCACTAATGGTGTGGAGATCCTCCTATTGGCAATGCGACAAGGATGTGTGATGTCACATGTGAACAACTTTCCCTTTGATGGACTCTACAATACACCAAAATGTCTCTTTTTGCTTTTTCTTAAGGTGGTACAAACACTTCATCCATGATGTATTTTTTTTTAATCTGTATTATATGCCCTCCTATAGAGAGAACACATGATCTACTGATAGATGTGATAAAAGAGGCAGTTTAAGTGAAGTACAAATGTATATAGTAAAGTAATAGGGAGAGTTGTTCACAAGTGACATCACACATCTTTGTCATATTGCCAATGTTAGGATCTCCATAGCATTAGTGATAGCAATATTCAAATGCTCATAACTTTCTCATTATTTGTCCAATTTTTCTCAAACTTTTGTTGATCAATCTGTTTCTTTGATTTTTCTGTTTTCACACTTAAGCTATCTCGTTCCAAAGGTTTTATTTTCCTTTAACTTTTGGTAAAGTTCAATCTTTGAACTGTTTGGGCTTTTTAACCGTGTATAAATAAAATCAATCTCATCTTATTTTATCCAATTAAAGTACACAATAACTGCATGAGTAGAAGAGACCCTTCCTTACCTCCCCTAAAAAAAAAAGATGCAGGAAAGCTTCTCATATATTGACATAGGTAAGTCAGTGGAATATTTTCCTAAACTCTTAGAGTATTTTTGGTATTTTCTGAGCCATCCAATATAATATAAATATTTATGCTGTTTGACCTGCGACTGATCGCATGCGATGTTTTGAAATCGGCCGTGAATAATTAATAGGTGTGAGGAAATAGATACTGGCCAAAAAAAATCACCAATTTTAAGGATAACCGGAGGATGGACACGGAGTGATACGGGTGAAGAATAAGAAATTAAGCTATATTTCTATCTCCTTATATTTTTTTCCTATAATTTTTACAATAAATAACATTTTCATCCCACCTTTGTGACTCGGAATATCCAATCAAGTTAACTGTCCTGAAGTTCGGGTAGGTGGAGTGTATTGTATAGTCACGTATTGTATCACCGGACACTATCATATTTCCGGACGCGCATATTACTGCGTACGAAATCAATTTCGTACCGTAAGACTTCCGCAGTTCAATTTCACAGATCAATTCAAAGAACAAGTTTGCAAGAACAAGGCGAAAAAATCCAACTTTTACCTTATTTTTCTCTAAAATGACAGAAAATGCTTAAAATATCATATAACATAGTTTTGCATTAACAATTGATCCCAATTGATCTATTTTCTGATGGCAGTACGGACCTAATTTCGGGCCTGATTCGCCGAATTTCAATCTCATCCGCTCAATCGATCAGGGGCCTGTTGCATGACGAGATGAGCGATACGTAGGAACGTCCTAGGACCATTCTTCCGAGATAGGAAGATTGGCGACAAATCAGCGCTTTCCGTTTCACGAAGGTAATTTTGTCTTCCAAGTCCGCGACATCGTTTTATATCGATAGTATCGGAAAAATATTTAGTCTTCATCGTCACCTGAACCTTTTATTTTGGAATGACGACTTTTCATAAAATCATTTATTTCAATAAAAGGAGATCAAATGATGTTTTAATTATTAATGATCGTTGAATTGATGTATGGAGCTTACTTCATGAGGTAAAAAGAGAAAAAAAATGAAGATTCACAAACATAACTGAATAAAATCGAAATTGTCATTATTTGCCTTATTTATAACACGGTGTCCGTTTAGAGACACCTTTCATTGATATTTCAACGAAAGAGACCCTTGTCCGATATAAAAATTGATTTAACTAAGTAATTTCGACATTTTACTTGTTCAATATTCTGTATTTTTAAAGAATACTTATATATAGTGATAATTTTGCAAATTATGTGTTAATATGTTATTTGTAGAGGTAAAAATAGGGTTTGAATGGGGTAAACAAAATCAACAGTGTCTGATTGTATGAGACTAAAAAGGAAAATATGAGAGGCTGCGTGTGAAAAATCAAATTTATTTATTTTATTTGTTAGATATAACGCAAGAAATACAAATGTGAGTGTTTAGAGTATAAACATACCTCAGTTGCATGAAAAGTAACCGAAGACAAGAAACATGAACATTGCTGCAAACATGTTCCAGTGAATAAAGTCGTGCTTTGCAATAATAATTAAAACATAGAAAAAGTTGTGCAATCCGCAATGGAAAAAATGCTATTAACAGAAATAATGCTAAAAATTACAACGATCATAAACGTTGGTAATATTTAAAGTTGATCACTTAATTTATGGAAGCTTATAATTATAATAATATACTTGAATATACAAAATATGTTCAACGTTTCAATTCTTTTAACATGACATAATATATAGGAGCCGAAAGGGGCCTACCCTATGATTTGAAATGTGCCTATTCGCATGGTCTTTCCATAATATTTTATTTGATGAACTTATCTTCATTTGTAATTATTGTGATGGATTCGTAAGCTATAGGTCTAATCTGTATCTTAAATTCAATTAGCTATTTTGTTACTGCATTGTTTGTTTCACTGTATCCCATATCCAAGAATTAATTTTCATTGATTAAAATTAATCTCATCAAAAAATAATAATCATAATGGAAATGAAATAAAAATAAATTTAGCATGTTTAACATCTTAGTTTTGTATTATTCCTTTTTTTAGCTGAACGTAATAAATACTTTTTTTTTCCTTTTTTTCATGTTGTTTAATTGTCTACAATGAGAAAGCATGAGCGGTCAGAGAGATAGTGCAGTGCTGCCCATTTCGATAGTTCAAGTTTATTTTCTTTTTTAATGGAATAGGGGTGGGGATAGGACGGAGGGAGAATAAAAGAAAACATATTTAAAAAAAATTGGGCCTACATTACCCCCGGAGAAGTTAAAATGACATCCGTTTTTGGTCGTCTTGTCGACCTGAAATTGATGACAACTAGCCCCTGCACACAAAGAATAACTTGGCGCCATCCCAGATAAAATGCATCATCAACCCCCTAAAATATATGTTTAAAGGTGATTATGTCAGTGTGGCTTGCCGTAAACGCATTTTCTCTCAATGCCGACGGTGGCGGGCGGTGTGCAAAGAAGATCATGCCTACGTAGGACATGTCTGGAGGTGTCTTTCCAAGGACCATTCTTCGTATCGCCCAAATCGGCTTTGTGAAACAGTTGAGCGATATCTCGTTCTTACGTAGAATGGTTCTACGAAAGACCATTTCATGCAACAGGCCCCAGATCGTTGACGGCTAGTTCTCAAGGTATGTACCCCGGCCGTCAGTGCGCGCGAGGTAGATAGAGAGCCGTCAAGGATCGTCTGCGCATCGACAGAACCTGACTGAGGGTCATGATATGAATGAGCATTAATACTGGAAAGTGCCATATCGAACATGCAATCAAAAA
Source organism: Lytechinus variegatus (assembly GCF_018143015.1). Taxonomy (NCBI): domain Eukaryota; kingdom Metazoa; phylum Echinodermata; class Echinoidea; order Temnopleuroida; family Toxopneustidae; genus Lytechinus; species Lytechinus variegatus. The sequence goes on from NC_054743.1 coordinate 9,430,591, forward strand.
AAATTCTAAAAATTAAATTAGTTAGCAAACCCCTATTTATTACAAAGATCTGCTCAAAATCGATATAAGAAAGCAAACAAAAACTTAGAATTTACTCATGAGATGATATATCATGAAAAAGTCACACCAACTCTTTCTTACATCATTATAATCAAGAATATTTTTACCCGTCCATCGCGTGTCCGGAATTATGATGTAACTTGTCACGCACGAAAATAATTGTTTTTCGCGGAGGGGTATGCGGCAAGTGTGGTGCAAAGAAAACGGTTGGAAAATATAAAATAATTTCATCATATTCATAGTTTTCAGAATATTTGGAATAGCAAGGTATAATTTTTCTTCATTGTATTTCCTCGAATTGTCATTTTTAAAGCACTGAAATAAAGGTGTCCGGTAATAGGATACACTGCCATACTATTTGTAGCACTAGCACTAGCAGTAGTAAAGTGGAGTGGAGCCTGCACGAACTTTGCTCGAGCCTCGAGGTACCGCCATCTTATTCTTAACATTGAATAAAATGACCACACTCCCTAATAATTCACACTCCATTATTCATTAATTCTTAGATCCTTCACACCAAAGCTTTCAATCACAACAAGAAGGTATAGATCTACTAAGTAGTACCAGCTGCACACGACAACTCACATTCACAACGTCAACGAAACCTAGCTCGGCCGCGCCCAGACCCAGGCCAGGATGCACGGCGCTCCCGCCGGCGCCGACGAAGTCAGCGGGAGCTCCGGCCGTGAACAAGTGTTCGCATACAAAAACAAATTGTTACCGAATGTGTCCCAAATGATACGTACTTTCTACTCCAGGTTCAGTAGACATGGCGAAATCGATCAAGTGTTATCTTCAAAATAACTCATAAAATGAAGCTTGACACTGCACTCCAGACGATCTCCCAATATTTTTGTCACGGGTTCTAATTTTCTCACTCTCCGAATCTGTTACCGGTATTTTATTTCTCAGTAACAAAACCGGATATACGCGCTTTTACGGATCAGCTGGTTGAATTTGGGGTTGAATTGCGTAATATCAGGGAGCTCGAGAGCCGGCCGGGGGGGGGGGGGGATGGGAAGGAGGGATGTGTGCATGCATACATCCATCCATCTCAGGAGGGGGGGGGGGGTGGCCCATCCCCCCTTGAGAGGCACGTACAATTAAAATTTGTAATGTGAAAGTGCAGTTAAAACAGAAGTGTGCCCCCCCCCCTTGAAAGTGAAGACTGAAGACCTTTTTTTTTTCTTTCTTTTGCTTGTCAAAATTTTCCTCGGGAAAATCCCCCCCCCCTTTGGAAAATCCTGGGTCTGCCCCTGCATCAATCCATTATAGCTTTCTGGAGTTCGGATGGGCCGGAGGGTTGTACAATCAGCCCCCCCCCCCCCCCCCTATTTCAAAGTGGAAAAAATATTTTTTTAATGAAATATTCTTAGATAAACATATAGGCTAGTCCTGTAAACCGATTATCTCATTTTCTGTTTTGTTTTCTTCTCGCACACTTAGATAGTATACAGACACCCTAGCTCCAGTGCAATACACTCACATGACTCGTGCTTGTAGAGCATTCCCCACCCCACCCCAACTTGAAAAGTTCTATAAACCATAAAAAAATGAGGTTTTGATTTTGAACGGGTCAAAATGGAGAGCGAGATGAAATATATGAAGGGGGAAGAGAGTGGAAGGACAAAATGCATTATGAAAGATTTCTGCCTAAATGAGACAGAAAATCGTGTACAACTCTTGAACGCACACACAGGTCACGGAGTGACCCTGAGTGCAAACAGCTGACTGTTAGAACTTAGGGGTGATACATTTTCTAAATAGGGGTGATCAAACTCACTGGAGGGACTTTAATTCACTTATAACAAAGAAATGTGTACTACAGTACTCCTGTTGAATGCTCTGATGAAAATTATATGAGTTTCACATTCATTTAAACGGGAGGACAAGATTATTGTATATATCGAGTGCATTATGCATAAATCATACTACCATTGCGACCCCTGCCCGGCCGATGGTTCAGGCATGACAATCCTGAGTGACGTCACCGATAGAGACCTCAAATGCCAGGAGAGCCTATTCGACAACTAACTTCATCTAAAAAACACGTATTGATCTAACATCCAATGGGGTAATGGCTTTCATTTTCGTGAAATATACACTCCATTCTTCAATAAATCTTTCACCCCGTCGTTAACTGCCCGTTCATTCTCGAGCAATGGGGGAATGAATACAGAGTGTCTCAAAGTTTGTGTGAAAAAAGGTGCATTTTCCATAGAACTTCTGCCAAAAAGCAATGCGTAAGGGAAAGATTAGCCCCAAAACACGAATAGATGAGTTAATCAAATGGAATGAATCATGAAAATCAGTGAAATATAGTTTCTCCTGTACTCATTACTGAATACCCCGACTTGAGACGATTAATTTTTCCCCCTCTCCATCAACTTTTAAGAAAAAGGGTGCATATTTTCATAAAAATATAGTGTGTTATATCGACGGACGCCCGTGCGTACGAGCAGGAGGAAGCCAAATGTCTCGTATTTTTCATAATGACCACATGTGCGATTGGAAAGAGAGGTAGTGGAGGAGATCGAGAGAAAGAGATGAAGAAAGGGGAGTAGAGAAACGAGGACTCATTAAGGGAGAGAAAGAGAAGGAAAAGAAAAGAAGTGGAAAAAGAAATAAAGAAATGCGCTTTGCAAATCAATAAATAATAGTTTATTGAACCAATTGATCTTATACATCCACCGCCGAATATACATAATCATGCGATTAATATTCAACTTGCTTTAATTTGAAGCCAATATATAGGCAAAGCGTGATCAATTGATTGATTTATTTATTTGGCAAGTCACCATAACATATTATACAGTAGCATTTAAACAACAGGCTTGCACAGGATGACACACGAAAGCTCGAAAGCTTATGTACAGTGGGGTCCTGAATTAATATAATAAAATGGTACGATTATACTATTTACATATTAAAAATGAAGAAAAAAAATCAGAATTTAGTATTACCAATAAATAAGATATATAGACAATAAATAAGATATATACAAGAATATAACGAAGAAGAAAAGAAGGAGAAGGAAGAGGAGCAACAGAAGAATAGTGGGGACGAGGAGTAGAAGGAGACGGAAGAAACTGATAACGAAGGAAAATAAATAAGGAGAACAACAGCAAAAACGGTGACGACAATAACAACACGAAGAGGAGAATAGGAAGAGATAAAAGAAATAGAAAGAATAGAAGAAAGGACATATCGAAGCTTCAACCACACTATGTACATAATAATACCTGGTAGAGAAGAGAAAAGACCTAGGTCAGTATTCAGGCTAAATCAACCGTATAACATATCATTTGCATCTTCTTTTTGACTCTCAAGTGAAAGATATATTCTTTCAATTTCCTCTTAAAATGCAAAAAGTTTCCTATTTCCTTTATATAATTGAGAAGGGAATTCCAATGTTTTATAGCATCGTAATAAAAGGAGTTACCAATACTCCCTATCCTTTCTGGTATATAAGCAAAAGTTGAAATGGCTGTTTCTTGTATTATAGTTATGTATTTCGGTAACGAGATTAAAGTTTGATCCAATGTAATGATTCGATCTATTGTGATAGATTTTATGCACGTGGTGCAAAATAAGCTGCTTTGATCTTTTGACTTCATGAAAACCTGCTCCAGAGAGTTCGGTATAGCCAACATGGGTTCTGGGACCAGAACAGTTAATGAATCTAACCATTTTATTCTAATTTTCAACTTCTTTTTATCGAGTTCGCTTATGCCACTAAACCAAGCAGGGTTAGCATAGTCATATAAACTCTGAATAAGTGCAAAACAGAGAATACGCCTTGCTTTTTGATCCATACAACTTTGATACCTGTACAAAAATTTCAAACGGGCAGTCGCCTTTTTTACGATTGATTCTACTAAAGATGAAAATGAAAGGGAGCTAGCCAACTTAATGCCTAAATACTTTACAGATTCTTTCCTCTGAATTATTTTATTATTGCACGATACTTCAAATTCAAATGAAGTTTTATGATTACTTTAAAACAAAACAGAATGCTTTCGGTTTTGCCTAAGTGTAACGATAATCTATTATCAGTCATCCAATCGACACATGTAGACAGCTGTTCGCTAAGTTTTTCCTCAACAAATTTTGGGTTGGAATTTGAACAAAGTAGTACGCTATCATCTGCATACAATAATAGTTTACAGCCAGCTTTTATACAAATAGACATGTCATTGATATAAGTTGAAAATAGGATTGGGCCTAAAATACTTCCCTGTGGAACTCCACACGTTATAGGCATAATTTTGGAACGAATATCGCGAATAGCCACTACTTGATGTCGATTCGACAAGTAGGATTTGAACCTGCTACAGTAGCCTGGTTAAAACCCATTATTTGTAATTTTTTCAATAAGATGCCGTGATTAATTGTATCAAATGCTTTTTGAAGATCTAGAAGTACCATCCCAACGAATTGTCCCTTAGAACAATTCGTTGGGATGGTACTTCTAGATCTTCAAAAAGCAAGTCAATCTCTCATGGTTAAAGGACGGTTCCACCCCAACAAAAAGTTGATTTGAATAATAAGATTTCTAAAAATCCAACAAGCATATAGCACTGAAAATTTCATGAAAATCGGGTGGAAAATGATAAAGTTATGACATTTCAAAGTTTCGCTTAGTATTTCACAAAACAGTTATAATTCTGGTCGGTATGCAAGGGAAATGATAACATCAACCACTCACTTTTTGGTGAAATATGAAATGTTTTAAAGTTTTCCTCATATGTGAAACAAAGTTTTATTCCTACCTGAACATGAGGAATTTCTATTGTTTTACAATTTTGTGGTTTAGTAAAGTCGTTCATATCTGAGTTTGCTTGTTTGATTTTTTTATCATTATTCAAATTAAACATTTTCAGTGGTGGACTTGACCTTTTATTAGAAGCATTGGTTGATAATCAAGGATCCATATCGAAGATCCGGGCCCATGACCATGATTCCTGTAATTTTGTAGTGATAGTTGACTTCATTTCTTGCTAACAGGGAAGTCAATCTGCAGACAATATAAAAGTCAAGGTTATAATGGCAAAGTTACCATTACTGTATGGCAGCACGTGAGGTAGCTATAAGGGGGGGGGGGGCAAGTGGAGCACGCCCCTCCCCCGCATCGGTTGGTCAAAACACACACACAAAACGGGGTAAGGAGAAAAAGAGGGAGAAAGAAAGACAAACATAGCGGGGGAAGAAGACATTACTTTATCATTTTATATAACATTAAATATTTTCCATAACTTTATGAAACATATTAATATGGGTATTCGTCACTCCCGTTGATATTGATCCTGTTCACTAAAACATTTCCCGTTTTCAAGTCAATATACACCACCATGTACACTCCGTGCTTACGTTCGCATGAAGTGGATTGGTGAGATGATGTTTCCATGAATTCCTAAAAAACAATCCTCAAAATGTCTCTTTTTCTGGTCTTAATTTCAAACATTTTCAACTCGCGCTTCGCATCATTTGGTTAGTGAAATACGTATATAGTCCTTAATGAATTCTTGCCTTAGAATGCCCTCTAAATCAGTTATGAATATCAAAAGCTTCGCGCTCGCCTTGATTAGTAAGAAACGTACGGTTTTGCTAATAAATTACAATTACTACAAATGTGTTTAGGTGTAATTCTAATAATAATACAAATAAATCAGCACGCGCTTGGCGCTCACACAAAGGCTTGGCTAACGGATGCAGAGAGGATGTAACGCAAAAGAATCTTGCTATTCGCTGGAATTATTTATCCGTTGTGTACCCTTTGCACACGTGTTACATACCAGTGGCGTAACTACGGGGGGGGGCATGGGGGGCACGTCCCCCCTCCCCCCCCCCCATCGGCTGGCCAAAACGGGGAAAATGATAAAAAGAGGGAGAAAGGGAGAGAAACGTGGTGGGAAAGAAGAAATTATTGTTCGTTATATTATCTTATAATTATGTTATGTTATATTACATATATTTTTTTAATCCTATACTTTGTGAAACATAATTTGCTCAGGGCTTATGTCTTCATTGTTCCTGTTGCTCGCATTGTCTGTTAAACGAGATATACGATCCTGTTATACTAAAACCTCCCTTTTTCAAGTCAGTATACATCAAATATATTTCCTGCACTTCGAATTATATTGTTTTATGTAGTGACAAATGCTTCTTTTTCATGACTTCTTAAAGTGATTGCCCCATTATAAGGTCTTAATATAAAACATTTCCTGTCCGTGCTTACGTAATTAGTGGATTAGTGAGATATGTCTGCTCTTCATCAAATACTAAAATCAGTCCTTGAAATGTCCTTTTTCTGATCTGATGAATATTAAAAAAATTCAGCTTGCGCTCGCATAATTTGGTTAGTGAAATACGCATGGTCTTCGTGTGAATTCCTACAAACAAGCCTTAAAATGCTCCTCTTCAGGTCTGAATTTCCTGATTAAACCATCGCCAATGAATATGCAATTTGCCACTGGAAAGGATAACCAATCGTTCTTATTAAGTCGATCTTAACTTACAAACAGCTTTATGAAACACCCACCAGGTCCCCCAATGGGTCCCATGCCGTGACCCCGCCCCCACTCCGGGATCGGGAGGACCGCATGTGTGTTCCCAAAATGTCCGGTAAAGGGGTACTTTTTCGCGGGACAAGTCCGGCCCGCGAAATGTAAAAAAGGGGGGTATATTTGTATTTTCACCTGGAGATTTCTTTAAAAAGGGGGTGTTTTTATCTCTCTCTTTGGACTCCTGAGAAATTTGAAAAGGGGGTTATCAAATATTTTGAATAACATAGAAAAACTTATCAAATCAAAGCTTTGAAAACTCATTCGAATGAGCCTGAATAATCATTTTGAAAAGTAAAGTACGGACCTTTTGTTGGAATGAGAGCTCACCTGAGATAAGGGGTACATTGAGCAGTGTTCCGGGTTTAGGGGGGTCTCCAAGGCAGAAAAAAGCCCGCGAAAAGCCCTCGAAAGGGAGGGGGTCAGAAATTTTGGCAGACCTTCGATAGGAGGTGTTTTCAAAGGGAGGGAACGAGCATAGGCGTACCCTAAATAACACATAGGGGGGCGGGGCCGTTACCCAATGTTATGAAACAGGGCACTGGACAATAATTATCCATTAACGTATGAGCCTGGAACGGAATTCTGAGGGAGAGGGGGTAAATCTTTTCCCCAGGACACCATTAAAGGTCAAGTCCACCCAAGAAAACTGTTGATTGGAAATGATAGAGAAAAATCAAATAAGCATAATGCTTAAAATTTTATCAAAATCAGATGTAAAATAAGAAAGTTATTATATTTTTAAGTTTCGCTTATTTTTCATGAAATAGTTATATGCACAACTCAGTGATATGCACATGAGAAAGTCGGTGATGTCCCTCACTCACTATTTCTTTTGTTTTTATTGTTTGACATACAATATTTCAATTTTTACAGATTTGCCAACAACTAAGGACCAACTTGACTTAATCAGAAACTGTTGAAATAATGGTCAGGGAGGAATAGAATTTGTTTCACATGCAATGAGGAGAAAATAAGAATTTTTATGTTTCATGTAACAAAATACAAAAGAGATAGTGAGTGGGTGACGTCATCGGTCTGGTCATTAGCATACCAACCATGATGTGCATATAATTGTTTTGCGAAATTAAGAGAAATTTTCAAAATGTCATATTTTTGCCATACGTACGATATTGATAAGAATTTCGGTGTTTATGCATGTTGGATTTTTCTCCTTTTATTCAACTCAGCTTTTTATTGGGGTGGATTTGTCTTTAAATCACCACCGGCACAAACAAAGTGCTATAAAACGCAAACTTTGAGAATGAAAAAAAAAATGTATCAATGGACTCCCCTCTTCTTCGCATATTGACTAAGATGAAAGTCTTTCTGTTATGAATATCATAGTGAAGTAGAGTGGAATAGTTAGCGAGAGAACAATTATTAAAAGCAAAGGAATTATTTTGTTTTTCTTATTAAACTATATTATACAACCTTCTCTCTTTTCATTATCATCCTCTTCTTTCTTATTTTCTACCTTCTCGTTTTCTTGCCCCTCTCTTCTTTCTCTTTTTTTTCTACCGTGTCATTTAGAATTGGAGTTCCATATCTCTTCCTTTTCTTTTGTTTCTTTCACTTCCCTTCCTCTTCTTTCTTTCTATTTTCCTCTCCTTTTCTTTCCTTTTCTTTTCTCCCTTTTATCTTCCTCTCCCTTTTATCCTTTCCATTTTCCTATTTTCTTCTCCCCTTTAATTTACCATTCCGCTTCTTTCTTTCTTTCTTTCTTTCTTTCTTCCTTCCTTCCTTCCTTCACCAACTCTCGGTGGTCTTGTAAATTGCCCCGCTGAAATATTTTTTGGGCCGGGGGTTGAGGCACCGCCCCCCTCTCCCCTTCCAAATGTTTGGCACAGATGGTGTTTGAAAATTTCGATATGATAATTTCCCTTGGCTTATATTTAGTCCCCTAAACTGCTTATACCAAGATTTAGGCTGTTTGGTTTTTATTTGTTTTCTTTCAAAGTATAATATTGGGCATGATGTTAGATGAAATATTATCATAGAATAAATTGATGTAAAATTTCAATGCTCAGTACGAAGAAAAAAATGGAAATATAGATGATCAATAGAGGAATGAATACATTTTTTTTCACGATAAATCATGATTTTCCTCACCCGTAGCCATGGGGTGGCTATAATGATTATTTCATTAAAGCAAGAAAAACAAATAAAGATGATCACATTCACATGTGCATTAATAACAGTCTGACTGTATGTTCATTTTATAATGAATATGCCCGCGAATATGTCAATGGCGTAATAGGCCCGCGCCGGGGGGCCGCGCAGTGGGTTAATTTTATTATTAAAAATGTTATTACTCTTCGGTTTTTTTTCCAATTCTATTTGCGTAGTCAACTACTCCTTCGTTGCTCATGTCCGACGAAATTTAAAGTCGAAGTCTGACAGAAACTGAGTCAAAGTTCGTAAGTGGGGTTATTGAAATGTTTATATTGTGCAAGAAACAATTTGTTATATTTAAATTTTGCAGTCATATGTATTAACGATTGTCTAATCTTTCAGCTTGGGTACACTACCGCCACTCTGTTTATCATCGTTCTGGCCAGGCATGCCAGACGTTTGGGCTTCTGTCTGGCCACGGCTATGGCTACCGTCTCGGCCCGGTAACATAGGGAGCTCCGGCCCGCGAAGCGAGGCGGAGCCCAGGATCAGGGGCCTGTTGCATGACGAGATGAGCGATACGTAGGATAGGAACGTCCTCGGACCATTCTTCCGAGATAGGAAGATTGGCGACAAATCAGCGCTTTCTGTTTCACGAAGGCAATTTTGTCTTCCAAGTCTGCGACATCGTTTGAATGATATCGATACTTTTTAGTATCGGAAAAATATTTTGTCTTTGCTGAAAGTGCTGAACCTTTTCGGAATGACGACTTTTCATAAAATCTTTTATTTCAATAAAAGGAGATCAAATGATTTTTTATTTATTACTGATTGTAGAATTGAGATATGGAGCTTACTTTATGAGGTAAAAAGAGAAAAAATCTTTGAAGATTCACAAACATAACTGAATAAAATCGAAATTTTCATTATTTCCCTTATTTAGAACATGGTGTCCTTGGCTTTAGACTGTTTTAGTCTTTAGAAACACCTTTCATCGATATTTCAACTGGGCGTTGTGGCGTGCGCCTGTAATCCAAGCTGTGGGGAAGTTACAAATTGATGCAGAGGTTCGAGCCCTGGTCACGTCTTTCGGATGGTGACGTTAAAGGTCGGTCCCAGACGTAAATAATCATATCTGATTGATACACGTCTGACAAAACTCAAATACACACACACAATGAAAGAGACCCTTGTCCGATGTAAAAATTGATTTACCTAAGTAATTTCGACATTTTATTATTTCCTAATTCAATATTCTGTATCTTATAGAGTCTATATAATGATAATTTTGCAAATTATTATGCCTTAAGTTATTTGTTGAGGTAAAAATAGGGTTTGAATAGAGTAAACAAAATCAACAGTGTCTGATTGTATGAGACTAAAAAGGAAGATATGAGAGAATGATTGAAAAAAGGGAAGAAAAAAAAATAGGAAAAAAATGAAAATAATATTATTCAATTAAATTGTTTCCCAACTCTTTATACAGTGAGTGGCAAAAATAGTCAATTATGACTTATTGCCAAATAAAAACAAGGAATGGAATGGAATGGAATAGAGGCTGCGTGTGAAAAATTCATTTATTTTATTTGTCAGGTATAACAAAAGAAATGCAAATGTGAGTGTTTTAGAGTATAAACATACCTAAGTTGCATGATGAGTAACCGAAGACAAGGAAAATATTACCATTGCTGCAAACATGTCCAAGTGAATAAAGTAGTGCTTTGCAATAATGATTAAAACATAGAAAAAGTTGTGCAATTTGCAATTGAAAAATACTATTATTCAATTCAAATTCAATTTATTCTTGATAATAATAAAAACATCAAACTGTACATTCATATACAAAAATATCATTGCAAGAAAAGGAGGACAACAAAAAGTTTACACTTGAAACTAAGAAGCCTCCAAAGAATACAATCAATATAAATTATGTACACATCAGATGAAGGGGGGGGGGGGCGAAATATGCTCATTCACACACCCACCAAGGAACATCGTCATCATAACACACAAAAGCACACCCGAAAATCCATTATCTTGGTTCATTAATTAACAGAAACAATGCTAAAAATTACAACAATCATAAACGTTGGTCACATTTAAAGTTGATCACTTAATTTATGGAAGTTTATATAAGAATATAAGTTTTAAGATAAACAAAATATATATGTTCAACATTTCAAAGTTAAGGAGTAGAGTGATTCTTTTAACATGACATAGGAGCCAAAAGGGGCCTACCCTACAATTTAAAATGCGCCTCTTCGTATCTTTGATGAACTTATCTTTTCTTTGATGAACTTATCTTCATTTGTAATGATTTTGATGGATTCGTAAGCTATAGGCCTAATCTGTATCTTAAATGCAATTAGCTATTTTGTTACTGTAGAGTTTTGTTTTGTTTCAGAGCTGTTTCACATCTCAAGTTATCCCAAATCCAAGAATTAATTCTTATTGATTAAAATTAATCTAAAAAAAATAATAATGAAAATGAAATAAAAATAAATAAATGATTTAGCATGTTTAACGTCTTAGTTTTGTATTTTTTTTTGTTTTTTGCTGAATGTTATAAAAACATTTTTTCCGTACATAATTTCTTTAAAAGAATTTTTTTTTCATGTTGTTTGATTATCTATAATGAGAAAGCATGAGGGGTCAGAGAGATAGTGCCGCCCACTTTGATAGTTCAAGTTTATTTTTTTTAATGGAAAAGGGGTGGGGATAGGACGGAGGGAGAATAAAAGAAAACACTTTTTGGGCCTATATTACCCCCAGAGAAGTTAAAATGACATCCTTGTCGTCTTGTCGACCTGAAATTGATGACAAATAGCCCCCACATAAAAAATAACTTGGCGCCATCCCAGATGAAATGCATTATCAACCCTCTAAAAAATATGTTTAAAGGTGATATGTCAGTGTGACTTGCCGTAAACGCAAATTCTCTCTATGCCAACAGTGGTGGTTGGTGTGCAAAGAAGATCATGCATACGTAGGACATGTCTGGAGGTGTCTTTCCAAGGACCATTTTTTGTATTGCCTAAATTGGCTTTGTGAAACAGTTGAGCGATATCTCGTTCTTATGTAGAACAGTTCTACGAAAGACCATTTCATGCAACAGGCCCCAGGACTTGTCCGTGTATATTATTAGGCGGCGCGTACTCTTCAAAATGGGGTAGATTGGGGTCGTAATAGCACCCCAAATAAAGGGGAAAAAACAAATTAATGCACTTACCTCAATTATGTATATTTGAATTTGGCAACATTTGAGAGGCATTTTAGCAAAGTTGAGTAGTGTCATTATAAAAATAATGATGAGGACAAACAAGTCCAGTTCTTTGACTTTGAGAAGTTCTTTATTTCTGAGTGGCACCTTCACTGTCAAGGAGCTTAAGTAAGGGGCCTGGATTAGGTCAAGAATTGCAGGGATAACTGTTGGAGAGAGTATTTTGTAAATTATCAAACAAATACAAATAAAGAAAGGTTCCTACTTTTCAATTATTCAGTCAACTATCTAGAAGGTCCAATCTATCAATCCATGATTTCAAGTTCCTTTCCAAGAAAAACACAAATTGCCATCCAGTAACGGTATATCCAATGCAATAGGTAGATATGAATATGGCCAGATTGTTGATGTTGTTGCAAGAGCATGCTTGTGCGAGACACAATGTGTTTTGTTCATGATACAGTTTATAAGATTGTGCATGACATTGAGTTGATGAATTGATCAAACATCTACAGTTCAATATTTTTGTCCGTTGGCTTTTGTAGTTCAACCAGATTTACATCATGGTTTGGATTACATGTAAACCCGACTTCGGTTCAAAATATGGGCAGTTGAATTTACAGCTGTCAGCTCTGATAAATATTGTTTGATGGAGGTTGTTGTCATGTTGTATTGTCAGAATGTGGAATTAGACAAGACCTTTTAGAATTTAGATAATGGTTGTTTTATCATTTATATCAACAGGTAGCAGGGGAGCTTTGAGGTTATAAGAGATATGGCCGAGATCCTTATACCTCTTCGCACTGCTTCTGGATACCTGAGCTCAGACAAGATCAATGAAAGAAAGGTAAGGTTTTGATGGGTTTTATTTATATTTCATGAGTAAATAAATTTACCTAAAATACCTGCAAAAGACATTGCTCCTGGAAATATTGAGCATAAAGCCAAACTTAAATCTCACCAAAATTCTAAACCTTACAGTGTTTTGAACCAAATCTCTGTAATCCTTCATCTTCAAAGAAATTCAGTCAAGAGCAATTATTTCAGAACAAATGTCAGATCACCTCATGAAAGTTGACTTTATGATATGTGAAGAACTGAAGATTATATTTATTTTAGAAAAAAATATTTAACTCTGTCTTTCCCTGCATCCTTAATCTCAGTGTTGATCTGCTTCCCATTTATTTTTTTTAACTCATTTTTTCAGTTGCACAGATATCTTAAATTACCGGTATGTCATTTTCTTTGCTCAATTATCATTTTGTTCCAGACATTTTTTTTCAATTGAATATTTAAGTTCAAATCAAAATTTTAATTGAAGTAGTGCATAATAAAATTTTCCGTGCATTTTGAAAAAAAATTCTAGACAGTTTATCAAAATTTTTGAAAATATTTTAGGAGTTCTGATATTTTTTAGATTTGAGGTGCTGAAAGCACTTCTGAGGTAAAATCTTCACAATGTCTCCAGTGTCTTGACACCAATCATATTTAATTACTGATGCTCTTATGATAGATATGTTGGTTGGTGGGTCATCTTATGCATTGCAAGCAAGGTGTGATGAATTCGAAGTACTAAGGCAAAAGTATCCATTTTCTTGTGTCATACTCAGAAGTATGTTTATTTTTTTCTTCCTATTTCACCAGAAACAAATAGATATTGTGAAGAAGGAGGTGAATAAGAAGAGTGTCCAACTTCAGCTTGATAAACACACCCGTGAAGGGAGAAGTAATTACACATGGCAAGAAGTCTTTAAGTCGGTCTGGGCCTACTTGGTCAAAGAAATTGAAGTACTGAAAGGCAAAGGGGCTAGCAGTAAGTCCATGATGCTTTTTAATACGAGACGTACATTTTTGTAGATTTTTATTAAGGTCACTTTTGCTTAATGCTTTATAGTAGACCGGCCAAAACGATTTTTTATACTTTGGACGGCAAAATTTGTTAATGCTTGCTAATGCTTGGCATCCCAGCTAAAAGTTTTGCAAACATGCCCAGGAATAGCGTACGGCCGGATGCCAAGCGCAATTTTGCGTGAAAGTGTCATTTTTAGCGTAAAATCTGAAAGACTGTCAAAAATCACGCATTTTGATATTTTGACGGCTTATCATCATATTTTTGATTATCTTTGATATGAAATTATTTTTATTCAGAATTTCAAATTATAAGTCTACTAAATATGCATTTCAAATTTGAATATTACACACACACATATAGCACAGGGAAACATAAAACAGCGATTTCCTCGAAATAAAAGTTTGTGAAAACTATCAATAGTATGAAGATTTTTTACGCAACATAAATTCTTCGATTTAAATGCGTTTATCCATCGAATGTATAGTAAATGTCCTAGTGCCACAAATATTAAAAGAATTTTCAAGAAAGATGGTAGATATCTCATTTTATGTTATCCGAAAGGATACAATGTGCATTTTACCATGTGCGCATTTTGAAAGAAAAATGGAAAATACCGTACATTATGTACATAATTACATGTATAAGTACATACTAAAGCGAGTTTTTATTTACATGTATAAGTCCATAATAAAGCGAGTTTTTAATTGGATAGCACAATTTGTCAATTCCTTGCATCCCAGCTAAAAGTCTTGCGGAAATACTGAGGAATAGCGTACGGGCGGATGCCAAGTGCACTTTTGCGTGAAAGTATCATTTTTAGCGTAAAATCTGAAAGACTGTCGAAAATCACGCATTTTAATATTTTGACGGATTATCATCATATTTTTGATTATCTTTGATATGAAATTATCTTTATTCAGAATTTCAAATTATAAGTCTACTAAATATGCATTTCAAATTTGAATATTACACACACACATATGGCACAGGGAAATATAAAACCGCGATTTACTCAAAATAGAGGTTTGTAAAAATTATTAATGGTATAATGTTTGTGTTCCGCAGCTCAATTTCGTCAAGATTTAGTGCTAACCGAATAAATACTTAATAATTGTTGTCATGTCACATATAGTGAAAACAAATACTGAATAAGATGCAAGATATATATCATTTTATGTTATATATGCGAAATATAACGATGCACATTATTTTATCAGATGCGCATTTCTGATAAAAAAATAAACAGCGCACAATATTACATCGATATTGCACATATCTTATATCAGTGCGATACTCGTCATGATATTATATAGGATTATGTTTGCTTTTGTAGGGTTCGATCTTCTTGCAATTTCCACGAATGAATTGGTGCTGAACTTAAATCTACCTGTGGCGATATTCAGAAATAGGTCTGATATTTAATTTGCCATTACCATGGCAGCATTAATTTTACAGGAATATCTATATCCAAAATCATAGAAAACATACATGTATGAATAAAGCGATTGAATTAGCATTTTTAAACCACTCTGTCAATCTACATTTTACTTCAGTTATTTGATTATCAAAGTATATTAAAAAAATGGCCGTTGCACGGCAGTACCTATTTTTTGTCTCGTCGGCATTGCAGAGCAGGACTAAAGGAGCCACTTCTCCGGTGGAGGTGACGGTAGTTTTGATTTAACAGCGTCATATCAACCTTGAAATCTTAACCAAAGTTCATTTTTCAAAATTTCATTATAACTTTGAACGTATAGAAAAAAATTAATGACACTTTAATTTTAATGACCTTTTAAAGGTCAAGTCCACCTCAAAAAATTGTTGATTTGAATCAATAGAGAAAAATCAGACAAGCACAATGCTGAAAATTTCATCAAAATCGGATGTAAAATAAGAAAGTTATGACATTTCAAAGTTTCGCTTATTTTTAAGAAAATAGTTATATGAACGAGTCAGATACATCCAAATGAGAGAGTTGATGATGTCACTCACTCACTATTTCTTTTGTTTTCTATTGTTTACATTATACAATATTTCAATTTTTACGACTTTGACGATTATGACCTCCTTGCCTGAACCACAAAATGTTAAGATAATGGAATTCCACAGGTTCAGGGAAGAATGAAACTTCATTTCACATGACAATGACGAGAAAATGAAAATATTTCATAAAATAAAAAACAAAAGAAATAGTGAGTGAGTGATGTCATCAGTTCCCTCTTTTGCATAATGACCGAGATGTGCATATAACTGTTTTGTGAAATAAAGCGAAACTTTAAAATGTCATAACTTTCTTATTTTACATCCGATTTTGATGATTTTTTCAGTTTTATGCTTGTTGAATTTTTCTCTTTATTCAAATCAAGTTTTTGTTGGGGTGGACTTGTCCTTTAAAGTACTTATTCATGTAATTATGTTTATAATTTACAGTATCTTCAATTTTACACTCAAAATGCCCCCCCCCCTCCCCGATAAATTTTGCATGTCCCGTTTCGGAAAATATCTCTTCCACCTTACTTAAAAAAATTATTTTGATATTTGTGACATTAGAAACGAACGATATTCAATAGATGAACCAATTTAAATCGAAGAATTTGAGTTGTAAAAAAACTAAGAGCTATTGATAGTGTTCACAAACATTTATTTCGAGTAAATCACGATTTTTTGTGTCATATTGCCATATATTTGTGTGTAATATTCCAAATTGAAATGCATATTTAGTAGACTAATAATTTGAAACTCTGATAAAAACAATTCCATATCAAAGATAATCAAAAATATGATGATAATCAGTCAAAATAGTAAAATGCGTGATTTTCGACGGTCTTTCAGATTTTACGCTAAAAATGATACTTTCACGCAAAAGAGCACTTGGCATCACCCGTACGCTATTCCTCAGTATTTCCGCAAGACTTTTAGCTGGGATGCAAGGAATTGACAAATTGTGCTATCTAATTAAAAACTCGCTTTATTATGGACTTTTACATGTAAATAAAAACTCGCTTTAGTATGTACTTATACATGTAATTATGTACATAATGTACGGTATTTTCCATTTTTCTTTCAAAATGCGCACATGGTAAAATGCACATTGTATCCTTTCGGATAACATAAAATGAGATATTTACCATCTTACTTGAAAATTCTTTTAATATTTGTGGCACTAGGACATTTACTATACATTCGATGGATAAACGCATTTAAATCGAAGAATTTATGTTGCGTAAAAAAAACTTCAAACTATTTATAGTTTTCACAAACTTTTATTTCGAGGAAATCGCTGTTTTATTTATCCCTGTGCCATATGTGTGTGTGTAATATTCAAATTTGAAATGCATATTTAGTAGACTTATAATTTGAAATTCTGAATAAAAATGATTTCATATCAAAGATAATCAAAAATATGATGATAATCCGTCAAAATATCAAAATGCGTGATTTTCGACAGTCTTTCAGATTTTACGCTAAAAATGACACTTTCACGCAAAAGCGCACTTGGCATCCGCCCGTACGCTATTCCTCAGTATTTCCGCAAGACTTTTAGCTGGGAAGCAAGGAATTGACAAATTGTGCTATCCAATTAAAAACTCGCTTTATTATGGACTTTTACATGTAAATAAAAACTCGCTTTAGTATGTACTTATACATGTAATTATGTACATAATGTACGGTATTTTCAATTTTTTTTTCAAAATGCGCACATGGTAAAATGCACATTATATCCTTTCGGATAACATAAAATGAGATATCTACCATCTTTCTTGAAAATTCTTTTAAGGGTGATTCCATACGTATCGTACGGGACATTTAGAGAACATTTGACAGTTTTTGACAAGAAAAAACAAAAAATATTCCAGTAACTATAGGTGGTCATCAACTACTACCAGAGTGTAAGAAAAACCAAGACTTAACATGACTTGAATTCACATCCTGTATAATACAGATTAAAAATAGTAATGTGTCGTACGGACGCAGAAAAAGTGGCTTTTTTAGAAACCTCAAGTTTGTACTCAAAAGTCTGTGAGTTGAGCAGATAAATTTCATAGAAACTGAACTCAAATTGACACTCAATTACCCAAGAACAAACACATTTATAAAAGAAAGCAAAATAAACATTCATGAATAAATAAAGCAAATTATAATTTTCGAGAACATTGTGGCGTACGGGACATTCAAAATGTGTCGTACGGGACATCTCTAAATTGAAGCCAAACTTTCTTACTTTATGTCACTTTGACTTCTTCAATCACATTATTTGGCTGATGATAATGATAATCCCATCAAACTAAGACATTCATTAGGTTAGAAACCGCTATTAGGTGAATATTTCTGTCAATATATCATAAACAAAATAATGTGTCGTACGGGACAATTGTGTGTCGTACAGGACACTTGTGTGTCGTACGGGACACTTGTGTGTCGTACGGGACACTTGTGTGTTGTACAGGCACTGCGTGTTGTACTGGGCAGCCTGAATAAATAAACATGAACTTTTTATCAATCAGAAGGAGCATTGCCCCTAAATTCTTGCTTATTTATGAATAATCTTTTAATAAGCAGTCATTCAGGACAATACAATTAAGTAACCTCAATATATACAATTGGGAGCAATATGTTAAAATTCTTTTCATGATGGGAAATGTACAAGTGTTCACAGCATTTTTACGAGCTGAAAAACTTCAGGTTTTGTGTGAAGTTATATTTTAGGGAACTAATTGATGATTTCCAAACACTATTTAAACAATAAATGAATAAAACTTTGTGTAAATTATGGGGCTAAAATGATCATGATGTTATGATTTTTTATATAAAATGTATATCTACATGATATATGTCACAACTGTCACTTTTTTCCCTTTTTTTGGTCACAATTTTTTTGTCTAAAGAAATGCTGTTCTACTTTTTCAAACCCATCTGCATTTCATGAAACCATATGGTTTGTCTTATTTTCAAGATTTTTTTTACAACTTGAAAAAAGTAAGGAGTTTCAATATTGTATATAAAAATAGTGATCATCAAGGGAAGTCCAAATAGATGATCATGATGATTGATATGATTTTTTTTACATCTTATAATAATTCCACATTAGAATGCAAGAGGAAGTTATCTTCCAGGCTAGGTTGAAATAATTATAAAGGTTTTCTTTTCATGCTCAATGAAAAGAAATTAACCTGCTCTGATCAGTGAAAATCACCAGTTTAGCTGAAGGGATTCACAAAAGAATAAGCCTACATGAAATCAATTATAATGTTTAGAATCACCTATTTCATGTTCTATGGAGATAAACAAAGTACTTTTTCAGTTCACTTTATGTTAAATCAATTAAATGAATTTAAATATGCCTACTATTTATGGTTTCTGAATCCAAATCCTGCAATTAGATGCATTATTATATTGTGTGTCGTACGGGACATGTCCCGTACGACACAGCGTGTGTCGTACGGGACATTTTTTAATAGGACAATAATTGAAAAATGAAGGGCAGTAATTAGATCCTTATGGGATAAATCGATCACCCATGGGTCAAACAAAGAGAAACTCATTTTATGAAATTGCATCATCAAAAATAAAATTGTAGGAAAAACTTTTGCATTGTCATGTGTCGTACGGGACATTGCCAAAAATAGGTTCGGAAAAATCAGGGCTGCCCCTATTATGGATCATGAAAATGTTGTAGATATTATTTGGAACCATCAATGATATATTATTCTATTGACCTGCAATATTTTCAATCTTCTCTTGCTTTGCAAATAATTGTTTCAGGTGGAATTTGTACTTGACTATTAAATGAGCAAAATTATTGAAAATTTAAAATTCCATTGTTCTCCCCCAAAAAAACTATATTTGTCTTCACTTTTGGTTAAAACTCATAATTTTCATAAAATTTAGGTATCATAGTAAAATATTACACTACTTATGACTTATTGAAAGCATGTTGAAATTTATGATATTTTTGAAGTTCTAGTGTGGAATCGCCCTTAATATTTGTGGCACTAGGACATTTACTATACATTCGATGGATAAACGCATTTAAATCGAAGAATTTATGTTGCGTAACAAAACTTCAAACTATTGATAGTTTTCACAAACTTTTATTTCGAGGAAATCGCTGTTTTATGTTTCCCTGTGCCATATATGTATGTGTAATATTCAAATTTGAAATGCATATTTAGTAGACTTATAATTTGAAATTCTGAATAAAAATAATTTCATATCAAAGATAATCAAAAATATGATGATAATCCGTCAAAATATCAAAATGCGTGATTTTTGACAGTCTTTCAGATTTTACGCTAAAAATGACACTTTCACGCAAAATTGCGCTTGGCATCCGGCCGTACGCTATTCCTGGGTATTTTTGCAAGACTATTAGCTGGGATGCCAAGCATTAACAAATTTTGCCGTTGAATCCTTATCTAGAGCACTTTTTGAGGTTTGGCCGGTCTACTATTACAATCATTTGAAAAAAAGAAGAAAATTCACGAAAGATCAATCTTTGTCATGTCTTAATAATTTCAAGATGGTTTTTAATGGCAGTTCCAGGCTTATATATATATATATATATATATATATATATATATATATATATATTGTTTAAAGCACTTTTTCGTGAACCCATCAACTACTGAATTATCTTATTCCCATACACTAATTTTTCTCAGGGATACCTAAGCATTTCGTGAAAGGACTTGTTGGAAGTTTTATCCAACAAATTCTTTTTAATCTGGCAGATACCACAGATATGTTGCTTCTCAGCCAATCAAAATCAAGGAAAGTTTCAGACAAATAGTTTGATGAAAAGTGTGTTAATGTCAGTGAAATTCAAGGATTTGTTCAGTTATTCCATTCACAGGATGTGTTTTTGTTCGAGTTCTGTCTGACGTCCAGAATACTATATGAGAACTATCCTAACAGTTATATAAAACCATTAGATATTGTGCACACATCCACTATGTTAGGCATTCTATGTCATTCTCCATCACAACGGCCAAACTAAGATAATTTTTCGTGCTAAGATAAAATTTCGTGCTCACAGCTTTTTTTGAGAAATTTCTTCTTGCCGGTGCCTCACGTGGGTTGAGTGTAACGCAATGTGGATGAGTTCATTGCTGAAGGAAATTGCTGTTGGATTTCAACCCATGGTGCTAGGAGATAGTCAAGACCAGTAGACCCATGTTGCTCCCATAAGGCCATAACACTCAAAACATTCCTTTGTTAAGATAATTATGCTTCCCTTTGTTGGTGTAGTTTTCTGAGAAATATAGCTCAGTGCAAATGGTGTTGTACAAGAAGTGATGTTTTTCACCTGTGGATTTTTTTTTCCAGGTTCTCGTACAACCGCCACAAATCTGACGAGGAAGAGAGAAGTGAGGTCGACATTGAGATGGATCGTTGGCGTAGCAAATGGACGTAAGTAACAAGTGATTCTATTATGTTTAGAAAAGCTGACGTCTTTATCTAGTAAAGCATTGATAGAGTTCTCTTACCTCCATTCTAAATTCAATTTGAATTTAAAAAAAACTTGTGCTAAAAGACTCATTATTTGTTTCATGCTGATTAACCTTGAGCCATTTCATAAAAAAGGTCTGTCAATTACGTATGACTTTGTGCATGACTTTAATTATTACTGGAGACCCTGTCTTATTTTAAATGTGATTCCCTAAATTTGTAGTTTTTACGTCATGAGACAGTATTTACTAGACCCTATAGCAAATTTTGAAATATTGCTGAAGGTTTAGAAAATCCATAAAAAATACAAAAGTTATTCAAATTTGTACATGCGAGCAACTTTCCTACATGAAATGTCATTTTCTCAGAAAATTGAAAATGGTTTTTACTGTACCTTCAGGATATCAATACACAAATCATTTCACACCGGTTCCTAAAAACGAAAACAAAAATAAGTCGTGGAACATTAAAAAAAAGAAATTCATGCATTTTATATTACATATCATATGGGGCAGCTGCTCATTTATGAGTCACAAATCCGAAACTTAAAATTCTAATAACTCTTTAAATTCTTCATGGATTTTCCTCAAACCTTCACCAATATTTTCTGCTACTTTTACAACAAACTTTTCTTCAGGGTGAACTCCCCTTAAACAAACAAACAGTGCCTCTTGAGTGTCTTGTCTCAAACATATATGTGTCTTTACTTATGTTATTATTTTTTTATTGTCATGAATTATGAATAAATAAGACATCACATTATCTCATTATTATTGTTCTAATCATTATCACCTGTCTAGGTGGGCCACAGCTCTCTGTTGTGAAGCTGGTTAAAAAGCTGATTTCCTTGCTGAAGGATGATTTCACCGGTCCTGAGTTTGGTGCTGATTGTTGTTCCATCATAACCAGGGATGTCTTGGGATGTCAGAAGTATTGGCATGAATTGGATCAACGCACCTGGATTGGTCAGTATTCACTCAAATTTTTAGGATAGAGTATGTTCATTGGAGCTATGATTTCTCATTTCACATCCTGATCATCCTGCCGTCTTCATCATTGTCATTATTGGGACCATTTTCATCATCATCATCATCATTACCTTCGTCACCATCATCACCGTTACTGTCACCATCATCATCACCATCATCACCACCACCATCATTATCACCATCATCGTCATCACCATCGTCATTACCATCATCATCATCGTCATCATCATCATCATCACTACATCATCATCATCATTATCATCATCATCATCATCACTACATCATCATCATTATCATCATTATCATCATCATCATCATCATCATCATCATCATCACCATCATCATAATCATTATTATTACCACACCATCATCATCATTATCACCATCACCATCATTATTAGTGACATGAATAGGCACTTTAGGGTTGCCTTAGAACCAGCTTCCACTCTCTATTTCAAAAAAAATCACATGTTATTTTTAGTGAAAATTTATGTAAACTATAATCATTTTAAAACTCATTATTCTTCCAGATCTGATTGAGACGGTCACTATGGCACTCCATAAGACTGACCAAGGTGTGAGTCTTGACCCACAGGCCAGAGCTGTTCAGTCACTGGTTGCCGGGGCAACCATTCAAGGAGCACTTCCAGCAAGCCATCTATTTAGTTTCTTTAGGAGCATGCTCAAAAGAATCAGGTAAATTTCCTGATGTAGGTTTATAATTTGGGGTCAACAGAGTATAAAGTTATAAGCTATTTTAGCGACGATGCTTGTTTCTGATGGTTGCCAAAGAAATTATGTTTTCTGGTCGTTTGTATGTCTGGTTGTATGTCTGTCCTGTTTTGTTTTTTCTTGAAACTAAAAGAACCATTTGATGGTTCAACTTCAAACTTAGTTCATGTGTGCATATTTAGGGACAGTGATTTTCCTTTTCAAAAAATGGCCTTTTCCGTTTCAGAAAATCTCAAATTCCGTTTCAGCATGTCAGAAAACGGAAATTCCGTTTCCCCATAGACTTTGTACACACGGAAAAGTGACAATTCCGTTTACACATTAAATAGCAAAATCACAGCGCATACACTCGCACTGGCCAAAATTTGTATCTGCTTCTGTACCAACACCACAATAGAATCCATTCTAATCGGATCTATGCAGGTGCATTTAATAATTTTTCAAAGACATTTAGCATGCATACATCCTCACCTTTCACATTATTAGCATTATTTTACGGTGAAATCAAATTTCATCGATAATTTTGGGTTTTTTTGGACATCGTTATCATCAGTCAACGACTTTCGCCAATCCGCCATCTTGGATTTTAAGACCACGATATCGTGCTGTTACATCTTCAAACGTAGAGGGCAGCAACACACGTGCAGTTGAGCGATTATGAAGCGATGTGAAGCTCAACCCGGCCGGCCGGGTACGGGCGCGGGGTACTATCGAGTGTGCTGATGTCAAGAGCAGTCACGATGTGTGAATTGTCATGATTGTAGCGAAGTGAGATCGTGTTTTCTGGGGTTTTGTGGCCATTCAATATTCTCATTTCGTTGTTATTTTGGAGTAATTTCTGTTGCTATTCTGTGTATTTTGAGGGAAAATACGTTTTCCGTGATTTTTCGTTTGAAATGCCACTTTCCGTTTCAAAAGGCCTTTTCCGTGAATTCCGTCTGTTTTCCGCGATCGCAGAAAATCACTGTCCCTACATATTAGAGAGACAATGATCTGAATAGATTTTGGGATCATGGGGTCAAAGTTCACAGGGGTCATTATTGTAATGTTTTTAGAAGTGAGATGTGTGATATATTCTTAGTCCGGCAATGGCTGTGGCATAAATTCAAACCGAGTTCAATCGAGAATCCATCTAGTTTATTCCATTTTTCTTGAATCAATTTCATTTATGTCATTGTTCTGTATCAAATTTATAATTTTCTATTCTATTCTATGGAATTTTGTATATTGAGACTGAAATGATTTATCAAAGATACACAAATAGATTGCTCTGCTATGTCAAACTGGAAGCTGGGATTTTAGATCAGTACCTCACATTTTGCTGTTTTATAATTTTGCAATTTATTCCATGAAATGTAGTGTGCGTGACAGCTGCCAGGGTAATTATGCTGCATTACTGTAGAGCGCTTAGAGACTTCTGATAAAGTACATGTAAGTGTTAAGTGCTATATAAGCCAGTGCAATGATTTTTGTTTTACTATCTAGAACTGAAAGGAGTACAACAGTGATCTCCTGTACCCTGTCAGCCCTGAACACCTTCAGTCTTCATGTAGCTCCTGATAGAAGACATCATCTATGCAAGCTGGGAGAAGACTCCTTCACTTACCTCATATCAGCATGGAGAAAGAACTCTGCTCAGACTATTAGGGTGAGTTATAGAATAGATCATATATGGTTTTAGCTTGCTCCAGAGGGCATTGTCTATGTACGGGTCGTGTGGTCCAGTGTTTAGAGCATTGGACTCATAATCGCAAGGTTGTGAGTTTGAATCCCAACTCTGCCATTGTCTCCACTTTGATAAAAAGGCCCAAGAGTGATATATGCTATTACGTCAGCCACTATGACTGATTAACCTAGACGTAAAATGTTTCCAAGGTATTTGGTTATATACCAGCTTGGCGTTTACCAGCAAAAAATGCTGTCCTGCCGAGTTCCTACGGGAGTTACCAGAAACAAATAAGCTGGGAGAAGACTCCTTCACTTACCTCATAGCAACATGGAAAAACAACTCTGCTCAGACTATTAGGGTGAGTTATAGTGTGTTACATATTCAGTTTTGGTTGCTCCAGAAGACAGAGGTTGCTCCAGAAGACATCATCTATGCAAGCTGGGAGAAGACTCCTTCACTTACCTCATATCAGCATGGAGAAACAACTCTGCTCAGACTTATAGGGTGAGTGATAGAATAGATCAGATTCGGTTTTAGATTGCTCCAGAGGGCATTATCTATGCAAGCTAAGAGAAGACTCCTTCACGTACCTCATATCAGCATGGAAAAACAACTCTGCTCAGACTTATAGGGTGAGTGATAGAATAGATCAGATTCGGTTTTAGATTGCTCCAGAGGGCATTATCTATGCAAGCTAAGAGAAGACTCCTTCACGTACCTCATATCAGCATGGAAAAACAACTCTGCTCAGACTTATAGGGTGAGTGATAGAATAGATCAGATTCGGTTTTAGATTGCTCCAGAGGGCATTATCTATGCAAGCTAAGAGAAGACTCCTTCACGTACCTCATATCAGCATGGAGAAACAACTCTGCTCAGACTTATAGGGTGAGTGATAGAATAGATCAGATTCGGTTTTAGATTGCTCCAGAGGGCATTATCTATGCAAGCTAAGAGAAGACTCCTTCACGTACCTCATATCAGCATGGAAAAACAACTCTGCTCAGACTTATAGGGTGAGTGATAGAATAGATCAGATTCGGTTTTAGATTGCTCCAGAGGGCATTATCTATGCAAGCTAAGAGAAGACTCCTTCACGTACCTCATATCAGCATGGAAAAACAACTCTGCTCAGACTTATAGGGTGAGTGATAGAATAGATCAGATTCGGTTTTAGATTGCTCCAGAGGGCATTATCTATGCAAGCTAAGAGAAGACTCCTTCACGTACCTCATATCAGCATGGAGAAACAACTCTGCTCAGACTTATAGGGTGAGTGATAGAATAGATCAGATTCGGTTTTAGATTGCTCCAGAGGGCATTATCTATGCAAGCTAAGAGAAGACTCCTTCACGTACCTCATATCAGCATGGAGAAACAACTCTGCTCAGACTTATAGGGTGAGTGATAGAATAGATCAGATTCGGTTTTAGATTGCTCCAGAGGGCATTATCTATGCAAGCTAAGAGAAGACTCCTTCACGTACCTCATATCAGCATGGAGAAACAACTCGGCTCAGACTATAAGGGTGTGTTATAGAATGTGCCATATATTCAGGTTACTCCGTAGGGCATTATCTACACGCATGAAAAAGCTTGGATAGGACTCCTAGAAGTAGGTCATATTGGCAGCAAGGCATTGGAAGACATAGGGGGCATGTCACCCAGGGTAGACTGCACTTTCAGTGGGGCACAAAAGGCAAAATTTCGAAAAGTAAAAACATTGGAAGGTTAATCTTATTTCAATAATAAATAAATAATATAGGATTTGTATGGCGCACATATCTACCTTGCTAGGCGCTCAAGGCACTCCTATATTACCCCGGCTAAGCTAGAGTACCGATTCCTGTGCACACAGCTTTTTGAGGAATTACTTCCTGCCAATACCCATTTACCTCACCTAGGATGAGTGCAGCACAACGTGGGTAAATTTCTTGCTGAAGGAAAACATGCCATGGCTTGGAATCAAACCCACGTCCTTCAGATTGAAAGACAAAAGTCTTAACCACTAGACCACGATGCCCCCCATTAAATTAGTGAAGGAGAGATGGTATCAGAAGTTGACTGGTTGACAGAGATAACATTTCAGCTGTTGCATTTACCCAGTTTATCAGAATATTTTGTGTGAAAAGTATCATTAGAACTAGTTTCATATACTTGTCCAAGTTGCTCCCTATATGAGTCATCATCTTTGTAAACTAAAATCAACAATGCTCTCCCTACCTCTTCTTATCAAAGCAGATCAGTACAAGTATATCAAACTGATCTGTTAAACCATTGGTAATGATTGATTTTATTATGTATTTTCCATTGACCACCGCCCAGGATAATGTCGTTCTTAGGGGGTGTTGCAAGAAAATATTTGCGATCAATTGTAAATATTCTGTTGCAATTTTACAATTGATAGATCAACGTTAGTCATAGTGAATCAGATTAAAATTCTTGTTTCAAGGAGCAGATTAGCAATCATTCAAAAATTAGCAATTAATTGCAAGACATATGATTGATGTAGGGACCAAAAATAGACTTGCAATCGATCGCAAGTTTAGTCTCCAATAGGTTAGATAGTAATGATAATGCAACATATAAGATGCTCAATACACACTTTTTATAAGAGCATGGATTTTCTCTTAACCAATGCCCCAGATGATGTTGTTCTTATTCTCCAATGGGTTAGATAATAATGGTAATAAAACGGCTTACAAAATGTTCATGTATATTCTGTAGAGTGGTCAAAGGGCTATAATTTTCTTCCTTGCAGGATGAGTTGGTAACCTTCCTAAGCCTTCAGATGAGTGCCCATCATCCACATGGTGTCATGACGGAGGAAGAGGGAGCCTATGCTACAGACTTTGACCAATGGAAAGTGAGTTCTCTGACCTTTTGCATGTTTCTAAAGGCGACCGCACACCATACGACTTGTCTGCGACCCGATTTCAGAATAAAATGTAGTAGAATTTGATGCTAATATTGACACTTGGAATATCTCTCTTTGTAATGTTCTAAATCATCGTACGAATACCCATCTTCAAATCTGTGCCTATGCTATCATCCTTCTTAGAATGAATGCGAATTTAATATCTAGTCGTAATGACGTCATAGCAGTTGTACGATTGGCTACGATTTAAACTAATTTGGCCTTTACTCCAAAATAAAGGCTTGCAATCTTTCAAAATGGTGATATTAGTATACTTTCAATTAATTTTAACCTCAAATAAAATAATATGTTCCATTCACATTTTCAGGAAATGAGCAAAATGCAATTTGTTCCAAAAATCGGATCGCAAACAGTCGTAAGGTTTGCGGTGGCCTTAACAAATATTCCCCTCACTTTTACTTGACTTCACAACTGCTCAAGTCATTATCATTAAGTGTACTACAGTTTTTTGTATGAATTTTAAAAGGCCACACATGTAGGGGAATTGTGTGGAAGACATACACGTATACTTTGTTGAATTACCCTGGTACAGTTAAATGAGGTTGTTCCATAAACCATTACTTTGATGGTTTTCCATATGTTTTAGTGACTGAATGATGTCCATGCTGCTATACAATCACTGCCTCTCTGCATAGGTTTAATATGCTTTTGCTCGATTCCATGTGACTGTGGGAACCAATTTAACTCTGTTCTTACTAGGTGGTTTCAGACCGCCTTGAAGTTCGCCAGTTCCAGGTATTCTCTGATCGGGAAATTTACCCTGATCAGAAAATACCAGGTATTTTGGTAATGTGAAAGCAAAATACGCGTAATTTCCCCGAAAGAAAATACCCGCAAAATAGTAGGTACTTGGCGAAATTACGAGAACTTTCGTGGGGATTTTTCCAAGGTCGCAGGTATTTTGGCGATGTGAAAGCAAATTACGGGAAGTTTTAGCCCAGCGTGTCGTTGGGCGTGGTGGCGTGGGTGGCTGCTGGGCTAGTGATTTTGAATCTCGCGCCTTGCCTGCTTATCAGACCATACTGCGCATGCTCGTAACTTTGGGAACTTATCCTGAAGGATGTGTTTCGGGGCGGTGTGAATGCAGGAATAATTAACGGTATTTTGTAGCCTAAATAAGTTCTCGTAATTTAACGGGGATTCTTGTGATCGAGGCGGTTTGAAACCACCCACTGTTAGGTTTCTTACAAGGGTCAATTAATTAGTCTATATGAAGAGCTGGTTAGAGAATGGAAACAAGAAGGTTCTAAACTCAAGCTCAAAGGTGCAGGGTAAGTCATGCTCAGCTCCTACAACTTTTACTGTAGGTTGGATGGACTTTGGTTAAATGTTACCATATGTTGATAGAGTTGCTAGTCTATGTATAAAATTGAAATTAGAATGATATATACATTGTATGTTTAAAGGTCAAGTCCACCTCAGAAAAATGTTGATTTGAATCAATAGAGAAAAATCAGACAAGCACAATGCTGAAAATTTCATCAAAATCGGATGTAAAATAAGAAAGTTATGACATTTCAAAGTTTCGCTTATTTTCAACAAAATAGTTATACGAACGAGCCAGTTACATCCAAATGAGAGAGTCGATGATGTCACTCACTCACTATTTCTTTTGTTTTTTATTGTTTGAATTATACAATATTTCAATTTTTACGAATTTCACGATTAGGACCTCCTTGCCTGAAGCACAAAATGTTAAAATAATGGAATTCCACGTGTTCAGGGGAGGAATGAAACTTCATTTCACATGACAACGAGAAAATAAAAATATTTCATATTTCATATAATAAAATACAAAAGAAATAGTGAGTGAGTGATGTCATCAACTCTCTCATTTGGATGTAACTGGCTCGTTCATATAACTATTTTGTTGAAGATAAGCGAAACTTAAATATGCTATAACTTTCTTATTTTACATCCGATTTTGATGAAATTTTCAGTGTTATATGCTTGTTGAAATTTTCTCCTTTTATTCAAATCAAGTTTTTGTTGGGGTGGACTTGTCCTTTAAAGGTTTCCTGTAAAGAAAGATGGAGGATGATATTGAGAGGGATTTAAATATAATGTAATTTGTGGTAACACTCCAAAAATGAGTTGGAACAAAATCCAATAATACTACCACCAAAGTGTTTGTATGTACAAATGAAAAATATGTGTCTAATGATTGTGTTAGATAACGTATAATTGCTTAGAAATCCACAAAATAAGCATGACATTCCAGTTTGAGGGCCTGGAATGTCATGTAACAGTAACATACCTTGACCCACATGTGCTTATCTGTGTTGGTGATCTTCAGTGTCATTGTTCATCAGCTAAATGTGAGCCAGATATAGATCTAGAGGGTTCCCTGTCCATCAGGGAAAATTATTTTACTTTTTTCCAGTCAGGGAAAATCAGGGAATCTGATAAAAAATACCTCAAATCAGAGAAAAATGTCTCAAATGAGGGAAAAATCTGAGGATTTTGATCAGCTCAAAAGTCTAAAGCACGGTAGTCAGTCAGACTCTTTTAAATTTTGTTGCATATCAAAACAACATCCATTGAATGACTGGTTATGGTGGTACTTATTAGTTTTACATTATTGTCTTTATGCTGAAAATACATGTAATTCACTGCAACAACTTAGAAAAAAAGGAAAACTTGTAATGGGATTAAATAATTAAGAGGGAAATTTTAAACTTTGTCAGGGAAAAAATCAGGGAATTTTGTTTTCTTTAAAAGCTGGGAACCCTATCATGATGATATGGTAACCTTTGACCTGAAGCATGAAGACTCATGAAATCATTGTTTAGCTTTAATGTTGACAAACTTAACATTTTTAAATGTCATTCAGATTATAATACCAATTCTAAGGCATGTTTCTTGTGTATTTATTAACAGAAAGCGAGATGTTAGCTTCAAACAGGACCTGGTTGACCTTGCCGCTGATGTTTGTCATCAGGTAATTATTGTCATATTCCATAAAGTAGCTTACATAGTACTATTTATTCATTGTCGTATGTTTCGTATATTTATTCATATTGTTGTATGTTTAGTTTAGATGACTGCATATATAATATCTGGGGCCCGTCTTACAAAGAGTTGTGATTGATCTGATCAATCGCAACTATGGAAAGCCAGCAATGTCAACATCTAAATTACATGTTTGTTCAAAATATTTTTTAGAAATGAGTCTTGTATTCATACATTTACTGTTTTCTTGACAATTCATTATGCTTCTCTTTGTTTTTAAAAGACATTGAGCAAATTTCCAAAAGAAAAAATTATGACATTGATGGATTTCCATAGATTTGGGATTGATCGGATCAATCGTAACTCTATGTAAAATGGGGCCCAGATGTCTCGGGAAAATGAGTGCCAACCAGTCTCTGATTGGTTGATAGGGAACATATCAGTTTATTTTATTTTGAACTTAGCTTATAGGTAATATTATTATAGTATCAATTTATCAGACTTATCTAGAAGCACAGGGGCCCGTTTCATAATGCTGTTCGTAAGTTAAGAGCGACTTAAAGAACGACTGGTGATCCTTTCTTGTGTGGTAAATGACTTTCACCATTATATGTTGGTGATTATTGAGTGCGTAAGAAAGGATCACCAGTCATTCTTTAAGTCGCTCTTAACTTACGAACAGCTTTATGAAACACCCACCAGGAGATATACCAGGAATGAATATACCAGCTGAAATTTACAAATGATTGTTTACCACCAAATTGGTTAATGTGTTGCACTTTTGTCAGTAGAATAATGTTTTCTGAAAACATCATTCATATTTTTAATGATCAATTTGTGTTGACCTTGGGAATTATCAGATAATTATGAATTACGTGTTATAGGATTGTAAAGTGTTAAATACTGAAATCTGTAATCGTCATCGGCTTAGTACAAGGGCAACCCGGTTCCACTAGGCAGTGACTAATTCATATTCACCTCCATCACCTGAACAGATATTCAAAGCAGGTGCAGTGTCATATGAGGTGAACCTACAGAGCAGTCAGGTGACCTCTACCAGCAGACTCAGTCAGGTGACTGGTAGGTTAACCAGTCAGGTGACTACACCATCCAAGAGAAGACGACTTGAGTCTGGATGGGAACTCCTCAGGGAGTACATCTCTCAACCTCTTCAGCATGCTTCCATCATTCCATGGTAAACACTCATTCAATAATCACTCTTGAACCGTAATTAGCACAACATTGATGATGATGGTGATGATATGATGATGATGATGATAGTGGTGGTGGTGGTGGTGGTGATGATGATAATGATGATAATGATGGTGGTGGTGGTGGTGATGATAATGATGATGATGATGGTGGTGGTGGTGGTGATGATGATGATGATGGTGGTGATGATGGTGATGGTGATGAGGATACTGATGATGATGATGGTGGTGATGATAGTGATGGTGATGATGATACTGATGATGATGATGATGGTGATGGTGATGATGATGATGGTGATGATGATACTGATGATGATGGTGGTGATGATGATGGTGATGGTGATGATGATACTGATGATGATGATGATGGTGATGGTGGTGATGATGATGGTGATGGTGATGATGATACTGATGATGATGATGGTGATGATGGTAATGGTGATGATAGTGATGGTGGTGCTGTTTATGGTGATGGTGATGGCAACAGCATCCTGCACTTGTATAGCACACATTTCATTATCATCTACATCTAACTTCTTAAGGTGCTATGGATATTATTATTATAACGAAACAATTGACAGTGTCATTTTGAATCCTTTTTCAGGTTACAGTTACTTGCAGCTTTACTTACAAAGTATCCCAAAGATCTTCCTGAAGAAGAGTATGCCCTCTATGTCTCCACCCTGCACAACCTCCAGGCTCACAGCAAGAGGTATGTATAATAATGTTATTATTTTCTTACTCAAATTGAGAAGTTTGTTCACAGCTAACGCAAGGATGGATCCAGGATTTACAAAGAAATGGGAGGGGAACTGTAAAAAAATTACCCCCCCCAAAAAAATAAAAATAAAAATAAAAATTGGGGGTTATTCTCAATTAATGCAGCATTTTCCTTAATGAAAAAAAGAAAAGAATGACAAGCAAGCTAAGGGTTATCACCATTCATTGATAGATTTATCTGTAGGCTAAGTAACATGAGAAGATACAATTAATATTCACAATTGATTTTAAATTTTGTACATCACACTAGAAGAAGAAAAAAAATGGTCTCGGTCTTTGACATCAAATTTTATATTGTTTTTTCTCTGAAGATTGCAGATTTTTTCTTCTTCATTTTTTGTGTGCTAGGATGCAGTTACAGAGTCATGTATTGAGATGTCTTCAGTGTATAGCAGCTAGTCAGGTGCCAAGGCAAGAGTTCCTACAACATACCAAAGATCAGCTTAGCAGAGAATGGGGCAAAGTTTGGAGTGCAACTATCAGGTATGTATTAT
Organism: Lytechinus variegatus; assembly: GCF_018143015.1. Taxonomy (NCBI): domain Eukaryota; kingdom Metazoa; phylum Echinodermata; class Echinoidea; order Temnopleuroida; family Toxopneustidae; genus Lytechinus; species Lytechinus variegatus. Next base: position 9,463,614 of record NC_054743.1, read on the forward strand.
GTTATTAGTTTAACATGTATTTTTAGTCTCTGTTATAATTCATCTCAGGCAATTCTATAAAATTAAAACCTCTTTGACCTCATATTCTTCATTCTTACAAAACTTCATGAACTGCTCAAGCCATTTGAGAGGATGACAAACTTTCATGTAAACTAGAAAAATAATTTCAGGAGGTCCCACATATAGGCAGTTGGACATACATACTTTGTGGAATTGCTCAACCATTTACGAGTTAAGGCTCTGTTATTAGACTAGATTACCGAACTTTCCCATTTGTTGATTTTAAGGCCCGTATTAGACCCTATCATATTAGTTGCATGTTTAAGAATAAATTTGACTTCTAAGTTTGTGTTTGATCTCAAAGTATAGTATAAGAGTTGTGTAGATACGAACAGAGTACACTGAAGTGCACACATATATTTTTTTTTTTCATTTAATAGAACTATTTGCCTGCACTCTGCTGAGGATGAAGGATTTGACCTTTTGACCTGTCTGGTGCATCATGGGATTGTGAAACCAGATAAGGAAGTATGGAAGCTCTTTCTACCTGATGTTATACAGCCTTCAAAGTGAGTAAGCCTGCGATCATTGTCAAAATTTGCTTCATTCTATAAAAAAGTCTTCACAATAATAGTTTTTGTATTTTACCTAAATAGATCCCTCTCAATATCAGTCAGTACTATGTTATGATGAGGTTGGCTATGAATAACAAATCCTGGTGGGTGTTTCATAAAGATGTTCGTAAGTTAGGAGCGACTTTAAGAACGAATGGTGAACCTTTCTTACGTGCCAAACCATCCCCAATGAATACACCATTTACCACAAGAAAGGATCACCAGTCGTTCTTAAAGTCGCTCCTAACTTACGAACAGCTTTATGAAATGGCCCCCTGGTCAGTAATGAAAAAATGCATGCAACAATGATTTTAATTGGTGATCCAATCACTATGTAGCAGTTTATCCCAATATTCTGTGTGATGGAGCATATTATGTTCGATTTTTTAATAGATTTTCTACACCTTCTGCCACATTATTTTTTCCAAGATCCAGAACCATTACTAGTAACATCAAATAAATGCCAAATTCTGTTGGATTACCAGTGATATTCTTCAAAGAATCTTTGTTTCGACTATCTATTTTTTGTAGGTGTTCCGTAACCTTCTTGTTGACCTTGATGACATCTTACCCTATTCCTGAGAACCATGTCTGCCAAGTTGGTTTGCTAGCCTCTTTGACAGGTTTTCAGAAGGGTCAGTATCCACTCAGACACCAGCTACTCAATTGGATCTTGCCTGCTGAAGAAGTAGAAGATGCTGGAGAAAGACTAGCCATCACACCACAAATATTGAAAAGGTAATGCATTTAGTTACTCTATGTCATCAAAAATTGATTAAAAATTTATATGTAGGTGACTAGAATCAGCTTCATCAAACAATTTTGTACAAGGTCATTCGGAATTTGATTATTTTAACTTTATGAATCAAGCAACAACCCAACTTCATGAATTGTGTAGTGACTTTGCTCCAAGTGTTGACTGTGATGACGAAGAAGATGAAGGAAGAAGATGAAATGGTAGGGGGTGTAGGAGGGGTGATTTGGAAGGGGGGAGAGGGATGACAGACAGTGCAAGGGGATACATTCATATTATTTAGCAATGTTTATTTGTAATTACTGTCCAGTATATCTAAACCGCTGTGTTGGTTCCATTGGTAGGCCAGGAGTTCAAGCCCCAGGCATGTCAGACCAAAAGGAATTAAAAGATAGGAGTTGCTGCTACCCTGTTGGCGTTTAACAAGTAGATAGAGCATTGATCTGGCGCTGCCAAGCCCATGATCAATTGCACAAAATGAATTTTCAGAGTATTTCTATTTCTGATTTCTATTTTAATCAATAAAATATGGATTTTTTTCATCTGCCTTCATGAACAGTGTTCCAAGGGACATACTGGCCAGTCTCCTGACAGTCTTATTCACAAAGAACTGCAGAGGGCAGTGTAACACTTTGCTTCCTGCTCCGCCAAGCACTGCGAGCCGAACCTCTCGATTGGCCTTCATAGAGGAACTGTACCTCAGAGCTTCCTTCCACATTCCACTTACAAAGGACTGTCAGGCAAATGCTCTCAGGCACGAAACATCAAGAGCGCCCCCAACGGAGGGAGTGGTGATCATGATGGTTGTCCAGAGTGTTCTGGAGAGGTTGGGACATGTGGTGAAACTCGCAACTGACTCACAATGCAAGGAGGTGAGTAGGAAGAAAGTACAGTGCGGTTTGATCTTATTTTTTTATCATAGACTGAGGTATGGAGAAGAAATTTTTGTTTTCACAGTGTATTAATGTAAATGAAGAATGACATGAAAGTTCATTGATATTCAAGACACATATATGCTATTTTTCTACAAGTTTAATGGTACATGCTCTGTTGGTGCATTTGTGAGACAATGGCCTGATAACTTGGAGGTTGCAGGTTTGCAATAGAAAAACATATTGACATTTCATATTACCTGAACAGTTATTTCCCTGAAAGTATGGTTCAGGTCATCAGTGGGAGACCTCACAAACTAGGGGGGTATCAAATATGACAGATAAGTGTCATACACTACCCACTTGGACCTAAATGGCAAGACAGTATGGAAGAGAGCCATCAAGGTAATGAACTGTCCAACCCGACAAAGTGGTAAAACAGTCCAAACGCTGATGCTGCTGCTGCTGATCAGTCCTTCTAATGTTTAATTGAAACAATGCGCATAAATTCATTCGCAAATTAGTTGCTACTATGTCATCAACCCTATTGGTGCGATTTCTGTTCTTTTGTTTTATTTGTTGTTTAGGTGGATCACTGTGAGATGTTAGGACAGCTAGCTTGTACATTGTCTAGAGTCATGGAAAGAACTATCGCATACTGTGAGAAAACAGTGAGAGAGGCAATGGAAGGACCCATCAAGAAACATATCAAGGTACAGTTCAACCTAAGAAGTGTTTTTTGATAGACATTGACTTATTGTTCATACATGTATTATATGTAAATAGTTTTTGTTTTTCTGCTCTGAACTGCCTTAAGCATCTAATCAATATGGAAAGTGCGCTATATAAATCTTATGTATTATTATTTATTATATTCTTCTAAAAATGCTACTCGTATAGAGCTAAACATTTGTGGAAAAAAAGAAAATTACTATTATAAAAATATGACAGGAATATGAAAGTACAAATTTAGGGCTGACAAGAGGAAAATAATAAGAGCTACTATCTTATGAATTCACATAATATTGTATGTTAACATGCATACAAGCACTGAAACTATGTGGAATCTAGCATAGTCATAGAAGTAGACCATACTGTAGTTTGTACACCAGAACAGGTGTGCATTTGCGTCGCATGAGAAATGTAAATGAATTATGATTTTTAAAAATATAGAATTGATATAATGCAAATTTGGATGAAAAAATGCCTAATTTGGAAGTAAGAATATTCTTTTCTAATTGTTGGCAGATCTGCATATTACACTTTGTATAATGATATTTTCCTCTTTTGAAATGGCTTTTCGAGGATGTCCCAATTTCATAAAGTGCTTTATGAGTTCTTTCTTTATTTTTTTGTTAAATAAATGAGATATTTGTCTTAAACTAAATATATATTCTAGATTCTTCTGAGGAGATTCACAGCTGGGTTCAAGGAGCTAGCCATCCAGTCAGATCTCACACCAGACAGTTCTATCAGCAGAGCACACTCCCTCATGTCTCTCTGCTCGGTGCTGTTACCCCTCTATACTAGCCCATCTGGACAGCAGGGGGAGGCAGGTCAATTCATGGCAAACCTTGTCAGATCAAGCACACCTCCTGAGTTACTTGACACCCTTTTGGACATCCTTCACAAAAGGGTAAAATATCTTTCCTTTCATGTCTTTTATGAATTGTACTGTTCTGTTAGACTATCAGGAACAAAAACAAGTTTCACTTACATCAATTTCCGAACATCAATTTCAGATAGAGTGTATAAATACTTTTGTGGGGTTTTTAAAATCCCAGTAGCAAGTTAATCATTTGAACCCAAACATGTTAGTATAGTTATGTAAACAATGTATGGTCAAATAAATAATTTTCATTGCAGAATGGTTACCCTGAAGCTTTCTGGTTGCAATGGTGGTCAGCATGTATCAAAATGTGACATTTAGAAATTACTAGTTGAAGTTTATTATAATAAATAAAGAAATTAAACATATCTCCTTGGTGAATGATTTACATGTATGAGTACTTCATTGAGTTCTTCTTCATGTGACCCTTTCTCTGGTCATAAAACCAGGCAGGTCTGCAGGTATAATGTTCAATCCTTGTTTTCTCATTATTTCACTCGAAGGGGTCAAGTCAGAAGCATGAATCAAAGGTCAACGGTCACGACCCCTTTGGTGATTTCATGGAGCTAGGGTCTGACGATGAGTTCCCCAGCACACAGACCCAGAGTGAACTAGATGATGACTTTGGTGAAGTGACTACTATCTCATCTCATGTTAGCAGTAGTAGCAGGTCAGAGAAGAAGAGACACAAGTCAAGAGAAGATTCCATGATAGGTGAGACTATGGCTGTTGTTCACCAACTTTTCAGTTAGAAACGTGTTACGAATTCCATTAACATAACATATTTTCAAAGGCATTTAGTAACATGTTCCACAAAGGGCATTGTTTACCATCTCATCGCACAGTCAGAAAAACGACCATGTCTCTTTTGCGTTTTATCTCTCGTCTATAAATGTTTTTTCTGGCTGAAATACATTTTGAATTGCACGAATTTGGGCAATTCAAAACAGGACTTGTCCGATAAAATGTCTGACAAGTCCTTTATGCTCCCCAGGGTTCAGTCTTAAAATGAGGGGTTTCTGTCTTAAAGTAGAAATATATTGAAAATCGTAAAAATGGAGAATCATATATCAAAATAAAGGAGAAAATAAGGAGAACACGATGGTTTACATCATTTATCATGGAGACCGATGAAACTCAGTTAATTGATAGTTTAAAGTTCTCTCTCTGAATGCTTCAAACACGCAGAATTACGTCCGCGAAATTGGGGATTTTTGATGACGTCACTGTCTGTACGAGAGGCGTGATTGGCTCTCCCACATGAAGCTCCACTTACATGCAAGCCGAGGGTACGTTTTCTCCACATTGTCACTGAATACTTCGATCCCGAAATGAAAGAAAACCCAGAATTTTATCTTGATTTGGATTTTCAAACTGATGATTTTGAGATGAAGAGAATGATGATGAAGTGAACAACACAGTGACGTAGTTGGAGGTAAATTGGGGGAATGACGCCGATGATGATGATGAAAATTCATGTACATGCCGATTCGCTACCAATTCATGCAGCTGGAAGTGCTAGCTACACAGCGCGGGCCAAATTGAATTCATGAAAATGAATAACCACATCCAGACAGAGTCTATCATAAGAAGGAAAATAATGATATAACTGTACTTACAAACAAGTGAATAATCCGAACCTGAAGGCAAATCAACTCAACGAATAACAGCAGACGATATGGCATATGCACCGACGATAAACTTCATGTGGCTGGGATAGATTGTCACTCGTTCTGTTAGATGTAACTTTTATCTCATTAATTTGACAAAATTACGAAACTCAGGAATTATTTATCTATATAAAAATATAGTAACATCTCTTATCATTTTTTGAATTACGATAAAACCTTTTTTGAAGGAAAACGTTGAGGTAAATTAAAATTAGATGTAAAAGATCATCCCCATTATGCGTAGCATATGTGATCGTAAACAAACCATCACAACAACACATGCCGTATTGTTTGCTCGCCTTGACTGAGAGAATAGATCTATGCACGTGTTGCACAGCTCTCAGTCAGCAAGGCGAGCAAGGAAGGAATACCGGTACGTGCATGTTTGAGATGGTTTGTTTGCAATGACATACAAGCTACGCATGTTGGGGGATGATCTTTTACATGTAATTTTAGTTTACCTCAACGTTTTCCTTAAAAAAGGTTTTTTTCGTAATTCAAAAAATAATAAGAGATGTTACTATATTTTTATATAGATAAATAATTCCCCGAGTTTCGTAATTTTGTCAAATTAATGAGATAAAAATTACATCTAACAGAACAAGTGACAATATATCCCAGCCACATGAAGTTTATCGTCGGTGCATATGCCATATCGTCTGCTGCTATTCGTTGAGTTGATTTGCCTTCAGGTTCGGATTATTCACTTGTTTGTAAGTACAGTTATATTATTTTTCTTCTTATAGACTCTGTCTGGATGTGGTTATTCATTTTCATGGATTTAATTTGGCCCGTGCGGTGAAGCTAGCACTTGTAGCAGCAGCTGCATGAGTTGGTAGCGAATCCGCATGTACATGACTTGTGATCGTCATGCAAGTTGAATTTTCATCATCATCATCATCGGCGTAGTTCCCCCAATTTACCTCCAACTACGTCACTTTGCTGTTCACTTCATCATCATTCTCTTCATCTTTAAAATCATCAATTTGAAAATCCAAATCTAGATAAAATTCTGGGTTTTCTTTCATTTCGTGATCGAAGTATTCAGTGACAGTGTGGAGAAAACGTACACACGCAACAGGTTTTGCATGCAAGTGGAGCTTCACGTGGGAGAGCCAATCACGCCTCTCGTACAGACAGTAACGTCATCAAATTCCAGTCAATTCAGAGACCGATGCGAGGCATATTTCGGAGAGGAATTTTAGCGTTTTGTAATCGGCGATTTTCACCTTTTGTATTATTTTCGGTATTTTTGAATGACACACTGATGATCCCCACATCATTACCTTTCCATTGATATATAATAAGACCACATTCATAATCAATACATTTCTCCTTTAAGGCCACCGCACACCTTACAACCCGACCGGTCGCCGACTGGCTTGCGACTGGGTGAGGGGAGATGTGACGTCACAGCGCTTGTCAGCTTCAGAGTCGCAGACCGGTCAGAGACAAGTCGCAAGGAAAATCGGAAGGATTTGACATGTTGAATCCTTATGACTGGATCGCAAGCTCAATCCAACCTCCAGCCAATCAGACAGCAGAGTTGCATAACGCGTATTATGATAAACAATGCGCATACGCAGTAGTAAGCGCAATTTCTCAGATGCTATGCCAAAAAGCAAAAAGCGCATGCGTGAGTCGCAGATCGGGTCGCAAGGTGTGCGGTGTCGAGGCTTATGACTGCCTTGCGACTCTTCTCCCCTCACCCAGTTTCAAGCCAGTCGGCGACCAGTTGGGTCGTAAGGTGTGCGGTGACCTTTAAACAAGGGTTATCCATCAATTCTTACTTTGAACTTTCAGGAACACATAGCATGCTGTCCAATGACTCTCTTCCTCATGATGAACAACTAGCCATCTCCTGTGCTAGGATCCTATCATCATGGTGCTGGTCATGTGACACCAGTGATCAGGTGACTGGTGATCTCAGAGTCAATAGGAATACAGTCACACAGAGATTGCTTAAGCTGTTTGATGATGAAGAGGTAAGATTAACTTTTTGGACCCTGCGCTTGTGGTAACTCGGTCTGGGTTCTATTAGTGAAAACATATATTATACTCCTTCCTATTCTCTGGTCACTACACAAGTCCTATCCACTTATGGGTATATGGTCTAGCTGAAATTAATTATTGTTTTTAATTGAATAAAATTCTTTATGATGAAATTTGGTATCTGATATACATGCAAAACTATATATGTATTCATGCTTTTATGTGTTGATCATGTACAATTTATTTGTTTATGTGGTTATATGCTTTCTTGTCTATTCTTGCAGAATGTGGATATGACTAGTCCTTATTATGTACAATTGGTAAGTTTGTTAACTTTTTGTTATTGGTATCGATTGGTATTGATCCCTGTACAAACCCTGTGGGTATTCCACTATTCAGTAGTCAACATGTTTAGCTACTTCCTATCATCTGCAGAACCTAACCAATTTTTCTTTTTACTTCATTTTATGGACTAGTCAAGCAATAATAATTACAAAGCATTACACCTGTTCATTTCAAGCACAATAAGGAGTTGAATCATTTAAGGATGATCGTGCATATAGAGGGTCAGATGTACCTGCTTTCTGTAATACCCATCATAATATTTTCTTTTTTCCCCTTTTGTATTTTTTCTTTATAACTACCTTAGTTCTTTGCTGTAGCTTTCAGCTTAAGAGAGAAATCTTGTCAGATTCCAGATGATGAGCTCAATTCAATTCTACTGGTTTGGAGGTTAGTATAATTATTCTTATTTAGGCCTGTTCCCACTGTAGGTGGTTGCCGTAGGCATTATGATTCTAGTTTTTTGTTGCCTATCCTTCCTTCCAATTTTCACAAGATAAGTTGATATTATTGAAACCTCTTCTCTCTCATATGTCTGTATTTATTTTTTCAATTCCCACTCTATTCTCTTTGATTATAATTTCTCATAAACTTCTGTTCATTCCATCATCCTGTCAGTCCTTTTCGCGACTAATCACATGGTTATCTTTAATCTATACATTGCTGTACAACCATGCAAAACATAGTAATGTTTATATTTTTCATGAAATATGTTTTACAGAGAGCTGGTGTCAGTGAATCGTAAGGTTCAAGAGGTGTGCGTAGAAGCATTGACTTTCCTGAGGACTATAACTCCTCACCTAGCAACACAAAGTGATGATGGGATGGTATCATCTGATGTCAAAGAATCCAGAGATGTTGCTCTTCTACTCCTCGCTGCTTTCTGGTAGGTAACATTAAGAATTCATTATTCAAATACCAAAAATTTGTTCAATTTTTAATGTATTTATTGAGGAGGCGCGATAGCTCAGTCGGTAGAGCGGGGGATTCGTATTCCAATGAACCGGGTTCGATTCCCACTTGGTGCGCTAGTGCCCTTTGGTAAGGCATTAATCCTCAGTACCAGGTCCTTCGGAGAGGACTTTAATCCGTTGGTCCTCTGTTTGCTTGCTTACAATCATTCATGCTTTCTTAGCAATCAGGTAAAAAATCACCACCAGTCAATCAATTTTCATTGTTTAGACTTTATTGATAACATTGCATTGATTCATTTCAAGTTTATTTTCTGAAGAGAATTACAATTATTGATAAGATGTTAATTCTTGATTAATGTGTGACTTGTATCTTTGATATATGTGTTTAATATGCTCATTCATTTCATATCTATTTATCTGTGTTTTTTTACTTTGTTCCACTAATAGAAGGTCTTACTCTTGTTCAAATTTTAGAAACACTTCCTATTGTACCTTTACTATGCAGGCAGCTGCAGTCAACCTACTCTACTCCTGTCAGACACCAGATAGCGCTATGCATGGAATCTCTCATTAAAATTGACCCAGACAGCCAATGGACAATGATCAAATCCAAAGGTCGTGAGAGAGGTCATGGTGATACCAACGATAGGCCAGAGGTTGTGACCTTGTTTCCCAATCTCCTTCAGGATAATGCCCATGAAATTAGGATGCATATGGCCACAGCAGTTGGCTGGTAAGAGTATCCTCTTTGTTTTTCCCCATATTTTCTGGTGATACATGTTTAACAGTTCAGTTTTGGTATAGCTTCGGAGTGTGCATTATGCATTTGGAAACTTCTGAAATATTTTATTTTTTGTATGTAGAGATAAGGTAGCTCTGATGACTGGTAATCTTTGTGACCACAAAGACTTATTTGTGAATTCCTTTTTGGTTCCCAGTGATAAGGTGACAGCTTCCTTCTAACGAACAAACAATAAACTATGAAGTGGCTACCCTGGGAGGAGGGGGTTATGATTATTGTTCATATTTCTGTCATTATTATGATCATCCTTTTTATTATCACTTGTTAATTACTGTCTACAATACCCACTGATGTCCATGATTCATGTTTACAGCTTATTCAAGTCATCTGGTGCCCAGCCTTACAAGACAGAGACACAGAACCAAGCTTTTGATCTGGTATATCAGACTGTTGAGGAGGCTATGCAAGTATCAGTAAGTCAACCATTCATTATCCAATGTACTTTTTATGTTCTAACATTAACATTGCATTTATTTGGTTTTGACTTTCTTTGGCAAATGATGTTCGTTTACCTCAGAAAGTCAAAACCAAATCATCATATGCCAGTTCCCATAATGATTTGGAAAAATGAGATCATACAGAATCCAATAAAATGATCACCCTGTTTGTAACTATGTATAAATAATATCTCATAAAATTAGTGTTTATTGCAACTCCATTTATTTATATTAACATTACTCATCATTGGCCTATGGCATTTATTTATGTAAACATGTTTCATATTGCTTCTTTAAATTAAACAAACCTACCTAAATTTGTTTATCATTTTTCAAATTACATCAAAAGTCAAATTTCAAGCCATATTTTCCCCAAATTGGTCAGTTTTCTCTGCTTCCAAAAGTTTTGGCTTGAGCTAATTTACTTGTATTTTGATTTATCAGGACGACTTTGGAGAGACGGAGTCGAAAGAGGAAAGCAGGAATCGGACAGCCAGTCTTCTGCTCACCCTAGCAAATGTCGCCCTCAGCAGTTATGTCTGTGAAAAGAAGACAATTTTTGCCTTACTACTCACAGCAAAGATCAACAAGATTCCATCATCGGTTATGAAAAAGGTTTGATTATAGTATTTCATTTGTGATTGTTGGCATTTAAATCATTTTTTTTTCAGAGAATAGGATCCATTATTATTTATTGAATACACATACAGTCGTCCTCAAAATTATTCATACCCTTGTTGATATTTGTGATTTTTCATGTTTGTGATGAAATGAATGCATTTTATCAAGCTTCTCTATGTGTGACCTACTAGTGAAAGAATAACAACAATGCACAATTCAAGAAATTTCTCTTTTCAGGGGTATTTTATTCATAGATATTCAAACAATGTCATGTTCAAAATTATTCATACCCTAGGTTTTCTGAGTCCAATGTCTTTCATTAATAGTCAATAGCATAGCCTTTGTTCTTTACGACTGCTTCTAGACGATTCCTGTAAGTGTCCACAAGCTTCCTGCACGTCTCCTGCGGGATGTTAGCCCATTCTTCGTTGGCGTAGGCCTCAAGCTGGGTCAGGTTGGTCGGGTTCCTAGCCATCACTCTGACTTTCAGGTCTCGCCACAAGTTCTCGATCGGATTCAGGTCAGGACTCTGACTTGGCCATTCTAGGACGTTGAAATCATGGTCCTTGAACCATTTCTTCACCAGCTTGGCGGTATGCTTTGGGTCATTGTCTTGTTGGTACTTCCAGTTGGGGCCAAGTTGGAGTTTTCGGCAGATTCCTTCAAGTTCTCATCAAGGATCTGGATGTAATCCTCCTTTTTCATGATTCCTTTGACTCTAACGAGGTTCCCTGTGCCACTGGAAGAGAAACATCCCCATAGCATTATGTGCCCACCACCATGCTTGACGGTTGGCACAGTGTTCTTTGGATTGTATGCTTCCCCTTTCTTCCTCCAGACGTATTCAACATCCATATGGCCAAATAACTCCAACTTCGTCTCATCAGACCACAGGATGGTTGACCAAAAGCTTGGATTTTGCTTCAGATGACCTCTAGCAAAGGCCAGTCGAGCCTTCAGGTGTTTCTTCCTGAGCAACGGTGTCTTCCGAGGCCTGCGTCCATGGAGACCTCCTTTGTGCAAGACTCGCTCGATGGTGGACAGGGACACCTTTGTCCCTGACCGGTCAAGCGTTTCAAGTAGGGCCTTGGTTGTGGTCCGGGGGTTGTTGTTGACCTCTCTGCAGATTTTCCTGGCAAGTTTAGGAGACACCTTGCACCTCCTGCCACGCCCACTAAGGTTCTTCACAGTGTTGTACCTCTTGTGCTTCTTGATTATGCTCTGGACTGTTGCCACAGGGATGTCATACTGCTTTGAAATGGCCTTGTAACCTTTTCCCTCAATGTGGGCATTCACAAGACGTTGCCGTAGGTCCTCACTGAGCTCCTTCTTCTTGGCCATGATTATCAGAGACTGAGAATTACCAGAATGCTTTCCTCTATTTATACCCTTTTAGAAAGATGCTATTTTCCATCATTGTTTAATGGCTTGTTTAACAAAGAGGGTATTTAATTCATTGGAACATCTTGAAATAAATATAGAACAAAGAATAGCACATTCCCAGACAGTGAAAATAATGTGCATTTTCATAAAAGGACATTTTTGTTGAGGTATTGGCAAGGGTATGAATAATTCTGAACAAGTGCAAAAAATAACTTTCGACCCTATCTATTATTATGCTAATGAAGACTTGCCAGCTCATATGTCAAATCATGCATAGCAACAAGCAGACAAAAGATACAAAGAAAGTTACATCATAATAGCTTTTACATGTAAAGAATGTACCAAAGAATGTTTTTCCACAAGGGTTATGAATAATTTTGAGGACAACTGTATGTGTAGGGAAATTTTTAAATTTGAAGTGTCTAGAATAAGAAATATGAGTACCAAAGCGCAGTAGTATATATCCATATACTAGTAGTGTATAGCTATACAAATTCATCATATTTATTAAATTGTATGGTATGATAAATTGACTGGGAAAATTATAATTTTCAATCTCTTGTCAGACTTCTTTCAAGTAAAGTTGAGTTGGCGTTGGAAATGTCCTGTAATGTGATGTTTATTGATGGATCAGATAAATGATTTTATGATTGACTTTGCATCTACATGTACGATCAACTGTTGAGTTTTGTAATTACTATAGCCTATCATGAGAAATCCTTAATTGCTTTTATGATCTCCATGTTCTGAAATGAATTGGTACAGTTGCATCAGATAATTTGACACCTTTGCCTAAATAATATCCATAAATCTAATGACAATAGAATATATTTTGCATAGCATATCCTGTGTTGTTACAGGTGATGAGGTGTATAGCTGAGATATGTCTCACTGTAGTAGTAGACAAGATCTAGCTGTATTTTTCACCTTAATTTACTCATATCCACTAATCTAATGCCAAAAGAATTGTGACTTGTGTATCCTGTGTTGTAGGTATTGAGCTGCATCGCTGAGGGTATCACTCACTGTAGCAGTGGAGAAGATCTAGCTGCATTACACCTTGGTTTCTTGGTTCATCAATGGCTTCAGGAGAGCTATGACATTAGGGAATTCCCCTATGGGGTTCTGGGATGCTCATCTTCTCAAGAGTTCCTGAGGTATGGCATGGTCATTTGTGTGTATTTAAAAATATATGTTATACAGCTATATCAATCAGATATAATTCAACGGCTTATCAAATGCTCGTATTGCCTCTGCAGAGAACTCAAGTTGCTATGTGTCTTTTTTAAATAGAGCAACTGTGTTAGCACTAGCTCTGGCTTGTTTTTACATATATTACTAGTATAAGCGATGTCCATGGTACTTCATGTGAACCCAAGATGATGCATGTTGCATCAACATAACAATTGATGATTGCAGTTTCATGTCCGTGGGCTATATTCCATAAAATATCAACATCTGGGGCCTGTTGCAGAAAGAGTTGCGTTTAAACGCAAGTCAAAATATCAAGCGCAAGTCCCGAATACGGGTGCTTCATTGGCTGAAAATCAAGTTGCGCAAGATTTTTGGAGTTGCGTTTGAATGCAACTCTTTCTGCAATGGGCCCCTGACCTCCTTAATGTGTAATACTCTCAAATCATCATGGCTGAGGTAGTTTATGATGTAAAATAAAATATGTTTTCTTGAATTGCTAAATTAATTTAGCTTGTTATTAATCCATCTCTTGAAGCAAGCACCATACGACCATCATACCTCACCTAGTCACACTGAAGAAGATAGATATGGTGAAATCAATCGCAGGAGAGCTGAAGCAAGACTGGAAGGAACTCTTGAAATCTTCCTTCCCTCGGACCATAGCTAGTCTTCTACCTCTCCTGGCTCAGTCTACAGAGCATAGTGAGAAGGCTGAAGAAGAGAAGGAGAGGGCAGCGTGGGCGGTACAATGTCTGGAGGAACTACAGAAGACTATAGGACAAGAGGTAAGTGTTGCATCAGGGATGCCGTTTCTCCAGCAATTGCTGGAAACCTGGCTGTGGACCCCAGCAGAAGGGAAGGGCGACACTTCATGCAAATTCAATTTAACTCACTTTGGTTTTGTGAGGTACTTGAGTTATTTGCCACTGGTTTCACTGTACCTGTACTGCATCCAAAAGTTTTATTTGTGTTTTGTAAGAAATTGTGATAGTTGAAAAAAGTGGAAAACAGAAAGACTGGATATTAAGATATGAAGGAGGGTTTATATTTGTAATAATGATTTTATATTCCATAACAATAAATAAATATTTGCAGTCAATGTAATTATTCATGTTAGCAAGCGGGAAGTGAGAGTTTCTGTCTGTCTCTATGTATTTGACTGTTTTGATCTGTTCTATTATTTTACAACTAAATCATTTTCATTTTGTCTTCAACATGCCTTGAAATTCATGTACATTACTTGTAAGGTATGTGGAAGTTCTTCATTTCAAGACAGTTACCATTTTTCTCACTCTTTACTTTATCAGACCCTGAATGCCTGGATCCAGTCCCATTTGGACCTGATTGTCGTTGAGCTTCTCACCATGTTGTATGAGCCTTGGACAGAGACTAGCCAGAGTTCAAAGTTCATGACCCCAAGTGACCCTGAACCTGACCCACCCTTCTTCACATCATACATGATCAAGGCCACCTTAGATCACCTGACAACCTGTCATGCCGGGGGTAGTTCTCTCACTCTCATCTCAGTCCTGGCAAAGACACATGTAAGTAGTATAGTCAATAGTAGGTTTATATTCATTTTGGTCTACAAGCTATTGGTCTGTTTCTCAGATAGTCTAATACCAAGTGAGCTAAACCCATAGGCCTGTATTCTGAAGTCAGGTTTAACTTAAACTCAGGTTTAAAGTTGTGGTTTAAGTATGGGAAGCCAATTGTTACATCAATCACCAATGGTAGAGATATCATATTTCAGCTCATTTGGCTCTGAAATCATTCATAATTGTCTAGGAAGTATATATAGATTATTGTCTTCACCATCGATGAATCAGGAAAAGAGCACAGTAAACATAAGAAATGTACAACTTGAATTTTTTTTTATACTTTGGCTTCCCATACTTACACCACAACTTTAAACCTGAGTTGAAGTTAAGTTACCCATTTAATCCTATCGTCGCATGCACCACGAACCGTCCTCTCTGCGAGATAGACACAGTGTGCTATTGTGCCTCGCGATTTCACCAAGAACCGTCCGCTCTGTTACGATGCCCACTGTAACGTAAATAATTCACATCAAGAAAATATAAAGATACAGGATGAAACTTTGGAATCTGAACTATCGAACGAGGAAGCCGGTAAATTGCTCTTCTTGTAGGTGCACTTATTGCTGGTTTTAGAAAAGTTTTTCTTTAAACGCGTTTTCTGCCAAAATAACTTTCGCATCGAAGTGCGCAGAGAGGAAGGTTCGTGGTGCGTGCGACAATATTCTCATTTAGTCTAATGCCCAGATTGTCCAATTTAGACCTCATGTAATAGTCATTTTGCACTCTTGGAAATGACTATTCCATTCATAAACATTTCATGTAATCTAATACGCCTAGTGGTATAAAACCAAATGGGTATTAGACGAAATGGGTGTAGCCCAACTGGAATTTATACAAAGATGTTCTTGGATCTAGTTCTCAATACAAGAATATATGTGATTTGTATGTAAAGAAAAGATTTTGATTCCTTTTTCAGCTCTAAAATGTGATAATTGTGAGAGTTAATCAGTCAAGATTCCGAAGTTTTATATCCAGTTTTCACTCTGGTTTTCACATTCGACGCAATATTACCCCTCCCTCCGCTTTAGCATGATTCAGTGCATCTCCCATCCTCAAACTATACCTCGTACTCTCCTCCGTCTCTAGGATAGTATCCAAAAAGTTCTCCTCGAGCTTCACCTGCGGATGTGGCGATGTCAGCAACCCAACGAGAGACGCCGTCTCCTGCTGGCGTATCGTCTCTTTGGTCTTCTCTTGATCAAGGATCTCGATACCAAGGTAGGAGCATCCTGGGTCCACGTCCTACAGGACTTGATCTATACACTGGTCCATACCATCCATCGGGCAGGGGAGGGCGGGTCATCAGTCATGGAGGGATCATCATCATTGGCTCTACCTTGTCTTGATCTGTTGAGGCATATCAGTGAGAAGGCTGTGGATAAGTGTTCAGAGGTAAGAATGCATGACATGGGATGCCTTTGACCATGATGATACAGTAGATGGTTCCATTGGCATTTTCAGGGGGTCATTCATTTGTCCATCCTTGTTTAGATCTCAGGGTATAAACTACAGAACTGTTTCACAGATCATCTTCAAACTTGTCCCAAGTATGCATATAGGAGTGCAGATGATCTGATTAGCTTGGAGGATTTCAGTGTCAACTGTCAAAGATCATGGAGTTTATTAGATGTGTCATCATCGGGTTAACTGGAGAGCCACTTCACGGATCAATTTCAAATATGGTTCATGTATGTATATTGAAGGGACGATCTGATTAGATTTTGGATTTTTTTATCAAAGGTCTCAGGTCATCATAAAGCTGAAAATATCTTGTTTTTGCAATAACTACATGTAACACAAGTTTTAAGGAACCAACTGTAAACTTGGTCAATGTTTGCATGATTTTTATGTTATAACATACATGTCTATCTGCATTGATTTTGGTGTCACTAGATGACTATTATGTTCATTGCAATAATTTGTTCTTTGTTGTTTATCTAGGAGTTCAGCAAGCATATAGAGGTGATCCTAGGTGCAGTCGTCCCTTTAGTTGGCAAAAGACCTGGTGATGTCAGCAAGCAAGCATTATCTCTTGTAGACTTTCTGGTGGTTGAGAACCATGACAAGCTTGAGGCAGCACTCCTGGACACCAACCCTCTTCCAGACAAGACTGAACTCAAGAAAGCTAGGAAGGTCCTGGAACAGATCAAAAGCAGACAGGAAGATAAAAATCTTTTGTCTGTAAGTATTAGTGTGTTGTTTCATAAAATATGTAGGTTTTAAAGTGATGATAAAAGCTACTCACATCAGGCTGTGTGCTTTGGCAAGAATAAATTTGACATAGAATTGTTGTTTCTGTCATTTACTACACTATGGAGTTAATATATTGGGAAATATACAATCGAGCTAGAAAATGGATGAAAAATGAGCAACTATTTAGCTCTTTAAAATGATAGAAGAAATGCTATTTTTGTTAATTGATTAAGAATGTTTTATCTGTGTAGGTAAATTGTTATAGAACCACAGAGGGTTGTTTTAAAGAAGTTGTCCATGAAGTGTCCATGAAGCAAAGACTTTAAGAGTAATGAGTTGAATTGAGTGGAATCACATTACCTGTTTGACCATTGCAAGATTTCAAGTTCTGTGACTTCCCAGTTAATACTTTCTAAGGTATACAAATCTTTCAAATTGTTGATCATGTTGTCAATGTCGATTGCTTCCATTATTTACAGGAGATCAACCATTTTCTAATGAGGGGTGGTCAGCATAGCAAGAATCATACTTTGGAGGGGCTGAATAGTTTGCATCATGAGCTTGCATCCAGGAAGGCCGAGCTCGCTTTGCTTGTCTCTATGTGTGCAGGTCAGTTATGCTCCATGATTGCATTTCATTTCAATTTTAAAGCCAATACAAACCCACAGCTTTCTATAGCACCACCTCAAGTACATGTAGTAACCTTCTCAATCTGGCCCCGTTCCTTACCCACAATGCAACGTTATGAGAAGTGTAGTCTTATGACATGCTCGGTTAAATGACAACATACTTATTCGCTCCTCGGTTAATTCATACCACATTATGAAATGTTACAAAGTAGCAAAATAAGTACTTTCCCCTGTAAATATAATTATAGTCTAGTCATACAGAAGTATATGTATACACTATATTGTTTATAGTAATCTCAAATCATATTTACAGGACTAGCTTTTATAATGTCAACACAGTCAGTGAAAGACAATATACAGTGTGGGTTAGTTTGGTATCACTTTTTTTTCAGAAAATTTATAGATTAATGGTGAAGAACAGTACATTTTGGAAATTATTTTCCCGAACACTTGGTTCTTTTATTCTTCTTTGTTGTATTAATCTTTGGTGTTCATAGACTTTTTCTTTCTACTTTTTTTAAATAGAAAATGCTGCAGAGAGTGTTCTTCCGCAACTCATCTGTGAGTTGGTATCATTGTGTGATAGTAACCATAGCAACCAAGATGGCCAAGCTTCTGCTTTACAGAAAGCAGCAGGTAAAGAGATGCAGAGATACAATGAAAATCATTTCATAAAGATTTCATCAAAACATTGTAAACTCCTTGTTGCTTTAAGTCTGTAAGGGAATCAGGGCAATCATACCTCACCAGGTTAATTTGTTTTAGCTGAAAAATATTTTTTTTACTCAATTGTTTACTGATAGCATTTAAGCATTAAGATGGACTCTTGCTAATTTAGTTACAGTACACTGCAAAGATAGAGGTATTAATTTTTTTACCACAGATATTGAGGGTGATGACCTTCTGAGAATGGAACAAACAATTACTCTGGTTCTTTTAAACGTCAGTCTACCAACAATTACTTGCTCATGAATCTTTTTAAAAGGGTCAATGAAAATAGTATTTTATCATCATATGAATGTGTTTTTTGTGAATGATTTTTCAATTGTTATTTTCAAAATTTGCTATATTGAATCACTTTAAGAGAAATGCCAGTAGTTGCAGTAAACACTGAATTCATGAGAAAGTCTGTAAAACCAGGCCCAATTGTCAGTATATCATCGAGGAGCCAGATATGATACAGTTACATAAACTGAACTGTGTGAAATCTTGAAATCTACGCTGAAAGATGTTCACACTGAAGATTACCAACACAGATAAGCGCATTTGGGACAGTCTGTTATTATTGTTTTGAATGTCGTGCCCGACGCTTGACCTGAATCCTGTGCTTATTTGCTAATTTCTCAGCAATTACACAATTTTTTCCAGAATCCTTTGGCACATATTTCTTATTTAAACAAACAGACACTTTGGTGGTCATTTCATTGGATTCTGTACGAACTCATTTTGATATCGTTACCAAAACTGACACTTACCTTTAATACAGGCAAGACTGTCAGAGACATTCCACTCATTAAAGAGAAATTCCAGTAATTGCAGTAAACACTTATTTCATGAGAAAGTCTGTAAAACAAGGATTAATTGTCAGTATATCATCCAGGATCTAGATCTGGTACAGTTAAATTAACTGAACTTTGTGAAATCTTGAAATCTACGCTGAAATATGTTCACACCGAAGATCCCCAACACATATAAGCACACATGGGACAATGTATAATTATTGCTTAGAGCGTCGGGCCCGACGCTCTACCCGAATCCTGTGCTTATTTGCTGATTTCTCAGCAATTACACAATTTCTTCCAGAATCCTTTGGCACATGCATTTTATTTATACAAACAGACACTTTGATGGTCATTTCATTGGATTCTGTACGAACTCATTTTGATATCGTTACCAAAACTAGCATTTACCTTTAATATAACTCTTCCGTATGATCTTACATTTCATACTAGGTCAATGCCTAGGTGAGATTGGATCTCCTGATCTCTCTGTTATCGCTCTCAAGAAATGGGGTGGAGGAGATCATGGAGCCAGCTACTCAACGGCTGTGAAGAGATTCAGTGACAACAATGATCCTATCAGCTGTAGGAATTCAGTTATACTTCATCTACTCAAGGAGTACCTTACTGATCCCTGGTATGATTAAATTTAATGTAATTTGCTTAAATTATTGAGTATTATTGTTCTCTCTGATGCATATTACATAAACACAATTTAAAAACTAAAATCATTATGATTGTAATTACACCAAGTTTCAAACATAGTAGGGTATATGCATCTAGTAACTGTACTACATGAAAGATCCATATTATTATTATTATATCAAAGACAAATGCTTGATATTTGCATTTGAAATTATAGTATTTCTTCATGAAATTCATTTATGTTAAAAGAAGGTTTGTCAGAATTGTCTTAGAAAATTGTGATATTAATGATCTGACAGTTCATTGATTTCTGTAGGTAAAGTCATTACCTGATTCTGTTCTTGTCTATTTTGAGGAAGAAACTAATCCTTGTATAATTGGAAAAATGTTGAAAACTACAAATGTCAGTAAGAAAGGGGTATTCGATTTATTCAGCAAGCCATATGTCAAGTTGGAGAATATTTTCTGCTTGATGTTATTTAAATTTAACATTAAGAAATGTCATCTGGTCTAAACGTTCAACAGTTAATATAGTAACCTATTCATTATCAAAGATCAATCATTATTCTTTCCCACCTTCATTGTGGGACTGTTTTTGTCTCACCTGCGAAGCAGAGTGAGACTATAGGCGCCGCTTTTCCGACGGCGGCGGCGTCAACATCAAATCTTAACCTGAGGTTAAGTTTTTGAAATGACGTCATAACTTAGAAAGTATATGGACCTAGTTAATAAAACTTGGCCATAAGGTTAATCAAGTATTACTGAACATCCTATTAGAGTTTCATGTCACATGACCAAGGTCAAAGGTCATTTAGGGTCAATGAACTTTGGCCGAATTGGGGATATCTGTTGAATTCCCATCATAACTTTGAAAGTTTATGGACCTGATTCATGAAACTTGGACATAATAGTAATCAAGCATCACTGAAAATTTTGTGCAAGTTTCAGGTCTCATGATTAAGGTCAAAGGTCATTTAGGGTCAATGAACTTTGGCCGAATCGGGGGTATCTGTTGAATTACCATTATAACTTTGAAAGTTTATTGGTCTAGTTCATTAAACTTGGACATTAGAGTAATCAAGTATCACTGAACATCCTGTGCGCATTTCAGGTCACATGACCAAGGTCAAAGGTCAATGAACTTTGGCCGAATTGGGTGTATCTGTTGAATTACCATCATAACTTTGAAAGTTTATGGATCTGATTCATGAAACTTGTACATAAGAGTAATCAAGTATCACTGAACATCCTGTTCAAGTTTCAGGTCACATGATCAAGGTCAAAGGTCATGTAAGGTCAATGAACTTTGGCCATGTTGAATAACCATCATATCTCTGTAAGTTTATTGGTCTAGTTCATAAAAAGTGGACATAAGAGTAACCATGTATCACTGAACATCTTGTGCGAGTTAGAGTAGTTTTCAAAGTCAGCACTGCTGCTATGTTGAACCGCATGATGCAGGTGAGACGGCCAGAGGCATTCCACTTGTTATTCATTGCACTCTGTGTAATGTAAAAAAGTTTATTTATTCTTTATCTTTGACAGTGTTGATGTAGTCGCAGCCTCTGCCAAGTGTCTGAAGATGTTACTAGGTACAAGGAGTGGACAGATATTCTATGAGGAGTACAAAGCTCAGAACATTGACACACTCCTGGCCTATCTGTATCCATTCAAATCATCCAAGAATAAGGTATGTATTCAGATATATTCTGATGTTTGTTGCAAAAGTTAGTTGATTCAGCTCTCTTAAAGATGAAATGAATATATTCACTATAGTTTTATTGAAACTAGAATCTCGGCTTGCTGTGGAAAAGGGGAAATGATCTCCGCCAGTAGGATAACTTGGATGACATGTAAAGTGAAGTTACCTTAAAGAGAGATATTTACTGTACATTTGATGGCAAGTAATCTTTAATAGACTCAAAGATGTACATGTACAATCTTGTTGACAAGAATACATGATTCAAAAGTACCTTATTTGGTTTGTTGTTTCTTCCATCATAGATATTTCTTTCAGGATTTGCTGAAAAGCTCTGTTATCATTAACATATTCCACTTTTCTTTTTATTTTGTTAATATCACTAGATGATAAAACTACCTGCTATTGACACCACTGATGAAGCCTTCGTAAGGCATGTTGGTGATGAGTCGCTATGGCAACCAGTGAGAGGGAGTCATGATAAATGGTTGAAGGACCTGACGATGGCTTTGATCAAGAGTGGTGGAGTGAGAGATGAGATCCTAAGGCTGCTAGAACCAGTTTGTCTGGCTAAGGTAAGATGGAAAGTTGTAATCATGTGTAAAATTTGAAGGCAACACTTGATTTGATTAACCAATTGAAACCAGAACCTGATGATGCCTGTACTAAGTGTAGGATGTAAACATTGCTGTGGTCAATGGGTTAACCCTTCTTGTGGCCATTGTCTCTAATTCAATAGCCACAGACTGCAAGCTTGTTCCGCAAACACTTATACATGATTGCAACAAAAGAATAGAAAAACATCCTGAAAACTAGCCAACACAAGTTGTTGCAAGTTATATTATAAAAATTTAACTGCGCAAGAATTTAATGACACTTATGACATGGGATAAATTCTCATTCATAAGTGTTTTACTATTGTCTTGTTCAAAATTTAATGAGACCATAAAAATTCAAGCATTGTTCCAAGCTGTTTTAGACTTTGATATAATAGTATATGACCCAACAATGGACAGCCTTAAAGAGATCTCATGTTCTAGATGATTTAGTTTTGGAGAATGAGTCATTTATCATTTCCATCTTTTCGTTCAGGTTGAGTTTGCTGAGAGGGTATTCCCCTACCTGATCCATGATATTCTGACTGCTGATAACACCCTCTATAGACAGACACTCTCGGAGCAGATCAAAGGAGTGTTTAATACATTCACAGAGTCGGTCATCAACAGTCGTGCTCCTACCCCTATGCCGGGATCACTAGGTGATTATCTTGTTCATTTGATGAAGATAATGATAATTGTTATACTTTGATTTTACATTGGATAGTTATTGGTCGGTTATTTATGAAACTTCTCTGTCTGCATGCCATACTATGTTATCATTACCCTTATCCAGTCTAAATGCTTAGTGCCAAGAAGGCTTATAGGTCTTTGATATGGCTTGGCCTGGGATTGAACCACAAATCTCCCGTTCATGAGGTGGATGCTTGACTTCTGAGCCGAGATAATGCTTCAGTGACTTTTTGTTGTGGGGTCTTTGGGCATTCATCAAATTCCTTCTAAGGAGGCAGCATGTTTCTTACAAAAACCTTGCAATTATGATAACTTTGCCATTATGGTAACTACCATTGTAACAGGCTCATCAGCTAATCAAAATCAATGTTTCCATGGTAGTTGACATAATGGCAAAGTTACCATATGGGACCCAGATCTGCTTCAGTTGCATTGTTGCCTGAATCTTCTGTGATAATAAGAAAGTGTATGATTTACTGTCATTTTTAATTTCTAACTTAATTCAGGTTGATAATGTCATTGCATTTTTATTTCATTATTGTAGATCAGAGAAACCAAGGTTTAGGTCAAAGGTCAATCAAGACGCTCCTTGATACAATCCACTATCTTAGGACACAAGGAAGATCTAGTAGGTAAGATCAAAAGTTCTTTAGTGTAGTAGGTTTCACGGTACACCATGTATCTTTCTTGGGCAAATGTTGGTCCTGAAAAGGACCACCCAATTTTGATGTTTCGACAAGAGTGTTCTTGTCGTCATTTGCCCAAGAAAGATACATGGTGTACCGTGAAACCTACTACACTATTCTTCTTTGCCATGGAAACCTTCAGAAGTTAAAAGTTCTTTACTTACTTATATTTGCATGATCTGACCAGTGTGGTCATGTCTATTATACTGCACATAACTAGGTGTTTAAGTGCGACTCTAGGCCATACTTAAATCTTTGTGAAACACCCCCTTCTTACTTAGTGTATGGTAGGAATGACATTATTGTACCACTATCTCATTCACATTAATATCTAATGTTGTATTACTGCTTCTCTATCTTTCTCTAATAGGCTATGACTATCTGTCTCGGTTAAAGAAATTTATTGATTTTATATCCATTATTATCGTTATCTTGATTTTTAAATAAATGAATTATAGGACATCTCGATTGACTCCATGGGATAATAATTTCTGGTTGGATGTAGATTATCTTCAGATGGCTCAGGCTGCTCAGATGTGTGAAGCTCACTTTACATGTTTGCTCTACTCTGAGATATGGTGCAATCATCAAAGGTACGCTCTAGACAATAGTCAAGTATTTTAAGATTCAATACACAATCCATTGAGGTATGATACAAGGAACACAATCTGTTTAAGTTACCTCATGTATTCTAATCACGGTGCATTAGAAATCCCCCCCCAAAAAAAAAAAAAAATAGGGGAGAGAAACTTATGACATCAGTGATAAGTCATGTTATTTGAGGTTATGAGGAGCTAATTATGATGCCATCAAATTCATTATACTTTTGATTAAGTTTATTTTCTTCTTACTGTTATTGGGAATCTGATTGAACAACAGCTTAATGTCATCTTGCGCAAAAATGTTGCAGAATTTTGTCCTGACAGGTCTGAATAAGATTTTATTCCAAGTTTAAAAAAGCTGATGTTATAAGTCATTAAAGCTGATGTTATAAGCCATTAAAGTTGATGTTATAAGCCATTGAAATTCTAATATTTCATTTGTTTAATAGAGAAACATGTCTTCTGTATTTCTTATTATACATGGCCTTGTCAATTTTTGAGATATATAGAATTTCTAATATTTGTTTTTTGTTATAGGATGGCCAATCCACCGACACGGAGCGGAGGACCTATAGAAACCTTCACCCAGGATTCCCAGGAATCCATCTCACTAGCATCCATCTCCATGGAAACTGGCATCAACCTCCAATCTCTTCTAATGGATGCGTTTGGAAGCATAGGAGAACCTGATAGTGTGTATGGGTGTGGAGCAGGCAGGCTGGTGGATACAAGTGCAAGGTAGCAGTTTCATTCTCTTTGATTCTTCTTATTTTCCTCTTTTCAGGGAATGTAGTACCTGTAATTAAAAATGTTTGAGTCACGAAAGGTTAAGTGTGCAATTTTGTATTCATAGGCCCATCTATTGTGATACCCTTCAGATTTAGACAAAAAACATTTGTAATTACAATTTGCTCATAAACAGATGATGGTCATTGGTGTGTAGTTTAGACGAGAGTTTGCATGTATCTATTTATGTTTCTGCCAGTTGCTTTACATTTTGTTTATCAAACATCAATGATTGTCAATTTTTTATTTCAAGGTCAGTGTGAATGTTTGATTTCAGTGTTCTTCCAAGGTAACCAAGATAAATATTTGGACTTTGGTTTCTTGAGACAGAATCCATACATATGAGCATGAAGGTGAATGGGGTAAGGCTCTAGCTGCCTATGATCTTCAGATGCAGTCCTCTACATCTGGAGCAACACAACTCGGTCTTCTACAGGTATCTTGATGAAATCTTGTCATTAAAAGATATCATCTAGATCAATTTATTGGTTGATTACATCTTTGAAAGAAATTTAAAATATCCATTTGATTTTATGGTTGTTGTTTTAAATGTTATGTCTCTCAAAGTGTACTTAATGGAGAAAATGTTTCCACAAATATACCAATCATTCTATATACTTTGTGAGGGAGAATAAGGACTAGTTAGAAATATCAGCAAAGAATAGTTTCAGATATAGAAAGAGATGCCATCAAGATAAACTTTTAAAATGTCAATCTCAGTGTACATACTAAAAAATGGAACTGAAATGGGAACGGGGAATATAAAAGCCCCTCCGAAAACAAAATAATACAAATAAATGAATAAATGAAATAAAAGTATAAATAAAATAATACTAAGAAAATTTCAGAAGATAATAAGAAATTAATAAACCAGCTGGGGAGTTAATGAAAATAGGCAAAGTGCAGAGGAAGATCAAGAAAATATTTGATTTATTTTGTCATGTATTTTAAAAACAGGCTATGCAGAACTTTGGTCTATCAGGAATCCTCCAGACCTACTTAGCTGGACAGAAGGCCCAAGGTCATCAGTGTGAGGGTGACCAGGGTCTACTGGAATACCAGTATGAAGCAGCTTGGAGGAATGGATTGTGGGACCTGGATCTAGAAGAGAGGTATGTTTGACCATGGGAGGGGGGGGAGAGGGAGAGAATGGGAAAGGAATTATAAAGGGAATATATGGTAATGTATGCTAACATTATAGAGCCAAGGTGTATACTTCAGTAGTTCTAGATCCACAAAAGATCATCAAGTGTAGTGCACCAGATTTTATGTTATTGAACATGTAATGCTGGTGCTTAATCATCTGTCATCAACCAAATGTGTGGTTTGTACAAGTATCCTGTACCTGGTGTGTGCAGAGGAACTGTGTAGACGTGTTATTTGGCTTCCAGGGGGGCGTTTCATCAACATTTTTGTCCGACAAGATGTCAGATCTCACATCTTTCCTTGATTTTGATTGGCTGAGAAGCACTGTAACTATGGTAACTGTCGGATAAAACTGGACTTGTCGGATAAAACGTCCGACAAGTCCTTTCATGAAATGCTCCCCAGTTGAGCGTTTCATGAAGCTTTATTATAGCTGTAAAGTGATTTTACGAATGAGTGCTGATCCTTTCTGGTGGTAAATGATACACACCATATTTCCTTTGGCATTGATTTAGTTTTGAAGAAATGGTCACAATTCGCTCGTAACTTACGAATAGCTTTATGAAACACCCACCTGGATGTCATCATAACTTATTGCAGTTAAACATCACAGAGCAGTCATCCTTTATTACACAAATGTTTTATACAAATCCTAAATTTTTTTACAGCTCTGTTAAAGGTTCATTTGGCTACCATGAGAATGTGTTCAGGGCACTGTGTAGTCTCAAGTCTAAGGACCAATCCTCCTACCAGTCAGCCATAGAGAGAGCCATGACAGGATTGACCCATCTTCTAGCCCATGTCAGTCTGGAGAGTGTTCAGAGAATATACCCTCTCATGACTAGTCTCAGGGGACTACAGGAGATCAGTGTTGCAGCTCCATTCATACTCAAGTAAGATTTAAGGAATCTTGTTTTACGGTCAAGTCCACTCTAGAAAAAGTTTATTTGAATAAATAGAGAAAAATCAAACAAGAATAATGCTGAAAACTTATCAAAATCGGATGCAAAATAAGAAAGTTATGACATTTTTAAAGTTTTGCTTATTTTTCACAAAACAGTTATATGCACAATTCAGTGATATGAAAATGAGAGTCACTATTTTTTTTTTTTTATTGTTTAAATTATAGAATATTTTTACAAATTTGACAAATAGGACCCTCTTGTTTAAACCACAAAATGTTAAAACAATGAAATCCCACATGTTCATGGAGGAATGATTTTTTTTCACATGGCAATAAGGAGAAAATTAAAGTATTTCATATTTCACATAATAAAATACAAAAGAAATAGTGAGTGAGTGACTGTATTTCTGAAATTCAACAAAACTTAAAAATATCATTACTTTCTTATTTTAAATTGGATTTTGATGAAATTTTCAGCATTATGCTTGTCTGATTTTTCTCTTTCTATCCAAAGCAGCTTTTTGTTGGGGTGGACTTGTCCTTTAAAGATTTTAATTCTTGGTTAAAAGAAACAGCTTGGAACTATTCTGCCGTACTTTGGCAAAAAGAAGCAAGATACAAAAACAAAAGTATCATTTGTTGAAAATGAGCAATGTGTGTTCGTCATTTACATAGGCATCAATGCAATTTAACAGCATATTTTCTTCAATATCTTTCCGTAGAACGATGATTTCTTCCCCAAATTTTGCCTGAACATGCAACATGCAAAGGGTGTTTCAGCAAGAACAATAACTCAAATTTGACTGATGTGTCACTTGCTTCCTTTTGCCAAAGTTGGGCAGCATTGTTAACTCTTGTGAAGGGTCTGATGAATTGAAATGATGTATTGACTCAACCAGAGTAGAAGGGGGAGGGGTAAGGGCAATTGCTGCAAGGTAAAGTTAAAATTCTTGTCTTCATAAGATGGGAATCAAGTAGAATGTATTAAATAGTTACCCAAAGTAATCTTAATTTGCCAACATTCTATGATATCCATTAATCAGCATTTTATTGTTCAATTGAAGTAAACCCGACTATTCAGGTGCTACAAGAAACTTAAACTCAATAGCAATTAATTGCAAGTAAATTTCAGGTGATAAATCAGTCATAAGTCTGGCAAATAATGATAAATATGCACTTGGTCGCTGGTCTCCTTGAAACAAGCAGTAAATATAAATTTTCTTCATGACTTCAGTTACAATTGATATATAAGTTGTACATTTGTCTCAGTAAATTGCAATCAGTTGATAAAAAATTTCTTGCAGCATCCCTGAGATTTAAACCATCACCTAATTACATGTATTGTCTATGGGAATTGAAATTTCAGTAGTCAAGAGTTATAATTTATTGCCATGATACTGTCATCAGCAGACGCAGTATGGAGAGCAAGCCTATCTTTGACACATGGACCTCACAGCTCCCCCTGATGAATAACAGCTTTGAGTTCAGTGAGCCGACCCTTGCCCTCAGATCCACCTTATCTCAATTAGTGCATGATGGGATAGGTGAAGAACAGCGTAGAGAGTTGCATAATGGGATTGCAAGTCACCTCAAGACACAGGTTCAGTGGGCAAGAGATGCTGGAAGGTTTCAGGTAAGAATTATGAAGTCTTTTAGTTTCATACATAATATTCAGAACTTTGACTTTTAATTGACCTGAGTTGTTGATTATTGAAATAAGAAGTGCACAGTGCAAATATAATATCAAAGAATTTTTGTAATATTTGATTTTCTTTACACAGGTAGCTGAAAGAGCTTTGGTACATCTGAAGGAACTGGAGAAGAAGCGGGGCCATACCAATATCGTAGAGGGGTGGTCAAGCTCTCTTGAAGAGGCTCTGCTATTCTGGGCTAAAAATGAGAGGACCACAGCATTACATCTCATGAAGGCTCAGATTGATCGGTTATCAAAGGTTAGATCATTGGGGAAGGTTCCACAAAGCTCATAATTTTATGCACAAATCACAAAAAGAAGACTTTACCAAAGACTAGAAGTTGCTTGTATGTGCTAGATAAGATTCTCAACCATTAATTAACTGATCCACAATGTGTTGCACTCAACCCAGGTGAGGTAAATGGGTACCGGTAGGAAGTAATTCCTTAAGAAGCTGTGTGCGCTCTGAACGCATAGCTTAGCCGGGTAATATAGGAGCGCCTTGAGCACCTAACAAGGTGGATATGTGCACAATATAAATACCCTATATTATTATTACCCGTCAGCTAAATGGGAAATATAATATTTGAAGAATGAAATTCTTGTTGATTTTTTTTTCTTCCTGTTAATATTTTTGTCAAATTTTTGTCAAGGTCATGTTTCTTGTCAAGTCACCAAAATTATTTGTTTTCCGTAATTTATTCTTTTGAGAGATTTGTCGTCGAAGTTAGTCATTATTAATGAAAATCAAAATGTGTATTTCACTGTACAAGTGTAACACCATGAATAAAGTTAAAGGACAAGTCCACCCCAACAAAAACTTAATTTAAAATTCAACAACACTGAAAATGTCATCAAAATCAGATGTAATATAAGAAAGTTATGGCATTTTAAAGTTTCGCTTATTTTCAACAAAATAGTTATATGAACGAGCCAGTTACATCCAAATTAGAGAGTTGATGACATCACTCACTCACTATTTTTTTGTATTTTATTATATGAAATATGAAATATTTTGATTTTTTCGTCATTGTCATATGAAATGAAGTTTCATTCCTCCCTGAACACGTGGAATTCCATTATTTTAACATTTTGTGCTTCAGGCAAGGAGGTCCTAATCGTCAAATTCGTAAAAATTGAAATATTGTATAATTCAAACAATAAAAAATAAAAGAAATAGTGAGTGAGTGACATCATCGACTCTCTCATTTGGATGTAACTGGCTCGTTCATATAACTATTTTGTTAAAAATAAGCGAAACTTTGAAACGTCATAACTTTCTTATTTTACATCCGATTTTGATGAAATCTTCAGCATTTTGCTTGTCTGATTTTTCTCTATTGATTCAAATCAACATTTTTCTGAGGTGGACTTGACCTTTAATGAAAATCAAAATGTGTATTTCACTATACAAATGTAACAACATGAATAAAGTTAATTTATTCTCTTCTTTACACAGTCTCCAGATCCAAGTAACTACAAGACTTATGCCACAATGCTCAGTATCTATGGCAACTGGCTTGCAGAAACTCGTTCACAAAGTCCTAACGTCATTATGGAGGATTACATGGAAAAGGTATGATCTTTGTTAAAATACCTGTTTATGTCCTTTAATAATATAAAATACATTTTTTTAAATTACATTTTAGCTCCATAATGTGCATAATGTGAAAAGTGTTAATGTGGTTTACACAATTTTCAATTCAGTTTCTTAGATATAAAACAGAATAAAATGCTGTAGTCCGAAGACTAATTGCACAATGTTTACATTAAATATTATTTCCATTTGAAGATTGTATACACACTTAAAAAAATTATTCACATTTAAATGAGAAACAGTTGGTTGATTGAGTCATGCATAAGTGAGATTTCTGTAGATAATACTAGCATGGGATTCTGATGATTGTGTATTGGAAAAAAATCATATCCATTTTTGCTTCACAGAATTATGATAATAAATCTTTTTTAAATTTCAACTGTACATGTACCTGATATGGACTTTTACATGTAGCTTAGAATATGATACATGTAGTTTTACTAACTGAAGTGGCTACCCTGAGTAAATATAACATCATTATCATCATTTTTTTTATTTTCATAACCATAGAATTCAGTATCCAATTGAAAAATAATGATATTGTTTTCCAGGCAGTGACCATCTTCATTGATGCGAGTGATACGAGTCAAGAAGCCGTACATGCCTATCATTCCCTGGCAAGGTTTGCTGATGCTCAGTATCAGAGTTTAGTCGAGTACATGAAATCTAAAGACTATGAAAACAAGAGGAAGCTCATGAAGACTTCTATGGAAAATGTGGAGAAGATGAGGAGCATTGGAATTAACAGTAGCGATAGGTAAGATAAGATGATGATTAGGAGTATGATGAAGATGGTAAGGAGGAGTAAGTGAAGGAGAAGGAGGAGGGTGGTGATGATGCTGATGGTGATGATGATGTTGATGATGACGGTGTGATGATGATGAAGTTGATGATGATGATGATGATTGTGATGGTGATGATGGTGGTGGTGGTGGTGATGATGATGATGGTGATGATGGTGGTGGTGGTGATGATAATGATGATGATGACAATGTTGATGATGATGGTGATGATGATGATGGTCATGATGGTGATGATGATGATGGTGATTATGATGATGATGGTGATGATGGTGATGATGGTGATGATGATGATGGTGATGATGGTGATGATGATAGTGATGATGGTGGTGGTGGTAGTGATGATGGTGTTGAAGATGATGATGATGGTGGTGATGATGATGATGGTGATGTTGATGATGATGGTGGTGATGGTGTTGATGATGATGATGATGGTGATGATGATGGTGTTTGATGATGATGGTGATGATGATGGTGTGATGATTGTGATGATGATGATGGTGGCGATGATGCTTATGATAATCATGACAATGGTGGCCAGAACAACGATGATAAGGAGTGGGAGCATAGTGATAATGATGTTTATAACGATGATGGAGATATTCATGCCTCTGACAGTGATGATGATGATGATTCTGTATGTATTGAGCCAGGAAGGGATAAATATCCCAGTGCTAGAGCTTTTGGCTTACCATGATTTCCTGTGGTTTTAGGAGCCATGATGTCAATTGCAGGATTTATAGCAGAGACAAAATTTTTCCACCCACCAGCAAGTATAATCTTGTGCAACTTATTTCTCAATGTCTGATTGTTTTTGTTTAAATTGTAGGTACTATCGGATCCAAGCAAAGCAGCTAGCTATTGACCAGAAAGAGGTAGAGTCAATGCAAGAAGACTGTAGAAACTTTCTTGTTCGAGCCATGGAGTGCTACCTGCACTGTCTAGAGGCTTCAGACCAGTCCCAGGACACCCGCGTCTTCCGCCTCTGCTCTCTCTGGTTCGACAACGCTACAGTCACCCAGATCAACCTCCTCCTAGAAGATTCCATTGGGAAGATCGAGAGCAGGAAGTTCCTTCCGATGATGTACCAACTGGCCGCTAGGATGACCACCAAGGTCCAGGGCAAGGAGGAGTTCTACACCAATTTGAATAACTTGATAGAGAGAGTTGCAGTGGACCATCCTCACCATGCGCTACCGGTCATCTTGGCTCTGGCCAATGCTAACCTGGACTCGATCGTCAACTCTAAGAAGACAAAGCTTGGTAGGGGCAGTGGCGGTGGAGACCTCTCACAAACAGATAAAGTGAGTTATGTGTCCAGTTTACTTAGCACCATTTTTATCATGATAGAAGATGGCAATAATAATAATAGCGGCATATTTACCCAGGGTAGCCACTTCAGTTCCGAAAACTGTTCTAGCGGGCCCTGCTATTATTACCCCGGCTTTTGCACGGCTACCTTGATCGGGCGCTCGAGCATTCGAGGAATTTTTTCCTACCGGGTACCCATTCACCTCACCTGGGTCGAGTGCAGCACAATGTGGATAAATTTCTTGCTGAAGGAAATTGCGCCATGGCTGGGATTCGAACCCACGACCCTTTTTTTTCAAAGTCCGAAGACTAATCCAGTGGGCCACTACGCTCCACTGCAATTGCATGATTATCTGAAGATTATCTGTATGCAATAGAAAGAGTGTTCTATTTACAAGCTGCTGATCAAGTCTAATCCCAATTAATAACAGGCAAGCAGCAACAAACATAGCCAAAGATCATCATTAGGTTGTGATTTAAATTCTCATTTTTTTTTTAAATAGCCAGCACCATGAGCATCTTTGGACAATTTGAGCGTACTATAATTATCACTATTATCATACTCGTCAAAATGGCATGACATTTCCTCCAGTGATACTTCTTCTTCAGCAAAATATGCTCATTGAGCCAAATATAAAGCAAAATCTTATCACAATTGCAACCCAAGTCTTATATGTTCAGAGAATCAACATAGATGCAAATGTCTTCTAATATTACCATTACTGTTTTTTAAACAAATCATTATTATTTTTTTTAAATATTGTGTTTTGTTGAAATCCAGGATCGAATGCAAGCAGCCGTTGATCTAAGCAACAAACTAATGACCAAGAAACCTTGTTGTGACATCATACCAGCCATGAACAAACTATCTGAGGCTTATATTAGAATGGCCTATTGGGATGTATCTTCTATGAAAACACAAACAAGTAAGTTTAGTGGTCCTTAGTCACCTTACAAAATCAGAGCCAAGGTTGGTAGTGTCATTTGACGAGACGTTTTACTTTTTATCTGTACTTCACATGTAGATTATTACATGAGAAATTGTTCACTTTAAAGTAAAGTCACACTTCAAGTTTGTGCCTCATCAACTGCATGTATACCACTCTGCAGTGTATCATTACACTGTTACAGAAGACGAAGAATGACAAATAAAATGCTCAGAGACAGTATTTTGTATTTAGTGAAAACAATCCAAGTGGAGTAGTCATCCGAAGATGAAAATGATCTTAGTCACATGGACTTACTTCTTACTTGCAGTGATCAACTTTACCCCTCCCTCCTTTCTGATAACTTTTGTCTTGCCTGAACAAAGTTCAGCCAAGACCTAGTAATCACTTTTCCTGTTGCTCCATTGATCTGTTACGAAAATGTTATAACTGCTCTCATTTCGTTATTTCTGCATCAGTTATGTTCATACTTGCTGCATATGATCCTTTGGTAATACAACATGTGTGTCCGTGAAGATGATAATGTCAAAGGTCATCTCAGGTTCGAAAGATTATGTTGCATATTTCATTGACCAGGCAAAATCAGGCGAGACACGTGGTTAGTGAACTACCTCGTTATTGTTCCTCTTGTATTTTAGAGGCCATTTCTATCGCATCCAACCAGCCTCTTCTCCATCTGAGATCCCTCCATCATGTTGCCGTGCCAACCCTGGAGCTAGATGTCAAAGCATCCTGTTGCTATGATGACATTGTTTACGTTGAAGGTTTTGAGCCGACCTTCAAGCTCGCTGGTGGTATCAACCTTCCGAAGATCCTTACATGCAGAGGATCAGATGGGGTCAAACGGAGACAGCTCGTCAAGGTACAAACCACCCTCAAAGATCAATAGTTCATATTCCTTTTAGATCTAATGTTGCGGGATACTAGTAATTGACTGGGAGCTAAAATCACTTTCATATTTTTTGTAACATAAATGATACACTTCCTGATTGGACGGTGGAATCTAGAGATTGAAATTAGATGTCAGAGAATGAACAACCTTTGTTATTCTGGATAAAATGCATGCTTGTACAAGTGTTACAAACAATGCATTGTTTATTGTGAGGTCCATCTGGGCCCCGTCTTACAAAGAATTACGATAGATCCAATCAATCATAACTCTATGGAAATCCATCAGTGTCATATTTTTTCTACAGGAAATTCGCATTATGTTCTTTGTAAACAAAAAAGAAGCACAGTGAATTTTCAAGAAAACAATGAATGCATGAATATACATCATAGTTGGAAAATATTTTGAGCAAACATGAATGGTATATGTTGACGTTGCCGGCCGTCCATAGTTGTGATTTATCGGATCAATAGTAACTCTTTGTAAGACGGGCCCTGGATTGAATGTCATCTTACACATCATTTCCTTGCAGTTATCCCACCCAACATCATCTCATAACTAGATATCCTGATGTTCATGTTCAGTAAACAGGTTGACATTTCTCTATTGAATGTGTAAAGTTTCCCCCCACCATTTTCTCCATTCTTATTTCACTTCCTGAAGTGCTTAGATTATGATCATTTGAGGAATATCATACAATCAGTTATAGATTTGTTTTATCACCTCTTATATTGAATTGGGTTGATTGTGATTCTATTCATTTGTAGGGGAATGATGACCTGAGGCAAGATGCTGTTATGCAGCAAGTTTTTGGTCTAGTGAACCAACTACTCAACAAGAATACAGATACAAAGAGAAGAAAACTACAGATCAGGAGATACAAGGTAATTATACTATGTAAGCATCATGGTGGAATAGTTTCAACTCCCATCCCTCAAGCCCTGGTCCCAATGGTATTTAGGAATATTTACATATGTATTGCCCATAAAATTGGTTTATATTCGTTAAACATCTGCAATATTTGTGAAACATTCGCAATAACCCGAAAAGGCAAGTTTTTTTCTCTCCCAGGATTTTTTAGCAGCACAACATTGATTGTGGATGAGTATCTGCCGAACATCTGTACGTTATACGAGGAAATTTGTCATTTTGGGTCAATTTTTTGCATACGAAAATGAGTGCAGAAATTTGCATATATACGATTTATGCATGATTAATTCTCCTACCAGTGGGACCGGATCTTTAATCAGAGGGTCACATCTTACTCCGGACATTGTTTTCTGTCTAGAAAATTTATCCATATTGTGTTGTATTCAACTCGGTTGAGATAAATGGGACCAGGCAGGAATTTACCCTTGAAATTCAGAGCACATGACAGCAGCTCTGCTAAAGCCAGTGTAATTATGTGACATATTGCCGAGCGCGAAAGGACTTCTGATAAAGGCACACGTTATGCCAAAACAAATAATAATAAGAATAATACATAAGACTTATATAGCGCACTTTCCATCTTCATTATATGCTCAAGGCGCTTCAGAGCAGAACAACAAAAACTATTTACATATACATATACAAATACTACCACTACTAATAATAATATTTGTTGTGTTTGATACTAGGTTGTGCCTCTCTGTCAGAAGAGTGGTTTGTTAGAATGGTGTGAAGGAACGATGCCTTTAGGTCTCTATCTCATAGGAGATGGTGAGAATGATCTTGGTGCCCACGTACGCTATCGCCCAGGAGATTGGAAGGCTAAACAATGCAGGAGGAAGATGGCGGTGAGTAGACTCATTTTGCTGATTTCATGGCAATCATACATTTCCTACCAGAATCATTCTGCACATATATTTCTATTTATACAAACAAACACTTTGGTAGTCATATTATTGGATTCCCTTCTAATTCATTTTGACATCACATATAATCATATCATCATTACAAACTTTCAAATCTAAAAT
Source organism: Lytechinus variegatus (assembly GCF_018143015.1). Lineage (NCBI taxonomy): Eukaryota > Metazoa > Echinodermata > Echinoidea > Temnopleuroida > Toxopneustidae > Lytechinus > Lytechinus variegatus. The sequence goes on from NC_054743.1 coordinate 9,499,692, forward strand.
GAAGTGTTTTCTAACAGTATCAGTTTTGGGCACTTTGTCACTCATCCAAACTCTCTCATTCTTTCTCTTTTTTGTACACCTCAGGTTAGAATGTTTCTGGAGAGATGGCTCTTCATAAATGCCTATTAGTATTATTATTATTGTTATTGTTGTTGGTGTTGTTGATGTTATTCTTGTTATCATTATTATTGTTCTTGTCTTTGTTATTATTAATATTGTTATCATCATCACTACCACAACTGGCATTTATACCGAGGTTATTTTACCTGACTGCTGAGAAAGTGCGAATGCCTGTGAGCAAGCAACCAGGGGACCAATGGCTTAAAGTCCTCTCCGAGGGACCTGGTAATGAGGATAAATGCCTTACCAAAGGGCACTAGCACACCATTTGGGAATCGAACCCGGGTCACCGGAATCCAAAACCCCCGCTCTACCGACTGAGCTATCGCGCCTCCTTACTTTCAATATCAATCCATATGAGTCACTAAACCCATCGTAAACTGACAGATCACCATCTATTTTTTTTCCTTTTTTTTTTAAGTTTGAAAATAATGCAAGAAATTATACCTTATTTCCAGGCTGCCCATCAGACAGGCGACAACAATCAGAAGATCAAAGCCTTCAGCAACGTCTGTAAGAACTTTCAACCTGTCTTTCATCATTTCTTCTTAGAGAGATTCCTTGATCCAGCTGATTGGTTTGAGAAACGACTCAGCTATACTCGTAGCGTCGCCACAGGATCCATTGGTAAGGAGAGAAGATCTTAACTTTGAAAATGATCCTAGAATAAGAATTGACTCGTACTACATGGTGGAAGATAGTTGGAGCTTTAAATTTCATAGCCTCACCCATGATGCCTGATCTCTCTCCCCTAATTATTTCTCCTCTTTCCACATTGTTATGAATCTTGCTTTAGATCTTACATGTTGCAATGCGACACGACCTGACAGAATAGAAAATAATCATATCATAAAAGTCAAATTTGCCGCTCAGGTTTCTTGAGAATTGAAGAAATGTACCCGTAATTTTTTTGTGCAATTTGGATTTCTGGTACAAAATCTAATTAGGGTTAAAAATTTACTTCAATCATTAATTCATGAATATTGGAGTGGCGATCTGATTAGATTATATATGCATTTAGTGTTTTCTAGAAGTCGGTGTGCGCGATATTTCAGATCGTACAATGCTGAATGCACAAATTTTGCCAGCGCACATTCTAAAATCCATCTACTTTGTTATCCTTTACCTTCCTTTACTTTCCAAGCTGTTTTACATTCCTTTTAAAAATTTCATGAGACTGTAAAACATGTTCTCCCACGTAAGTATGCAGTAAATAACTCATTAATGTTGATGAAAATTACTTTGAAAATTTGGTTCACATTATTCACTAATTCAGTATTTCTTTTCCACTCCTCTGGTTCTTGAATATATAGTTGGTTATGTAGTTGGTCTTGGTGACAGGCATGTTCAGAACATCTTAATCGACTGCAACTCTGCAGAGCTGGTTCACATTGATCTTGGTAAGTGTTCATCAATCCTTCAATTTCTACCAGAATATTGCTTTTCTCTCCACGAAATGTGTATCCTGTGGTGAAACTTGAGTGAAAACATGTTTTAGAATCAAAGGTGCTTTTGTGTCTTGCTTCAGAGCTCCATTCATTAGCTGCTGGGCAATTACATGAAGTAATTGTCCAACCTTCTTAGTGTGGAACCTTCCTAAAATATTTTTTCTCTATTTTCTGGTTTCCCTATGAAAGGTTTTAATGCTCTCAAATTATTTCAACTTCAGTAGTTTATAAAGTGAAGTATGAATTTTATGGGACTGGCAAATTACTGTCCTGCTTCAAGAACTGATATCTTTGTATCCGTTATTTACTCTTGTTCATGATTTCAACTTGCTTGTTTGTGTTTTTGTTGGGTTTTTAACCTTTTTTCCACCATGATGTGAAATGACTTCCATAGAACAATGTACAGGTATTGACTTTGAGCAGGATTATAATCTTCCAATGCCTGAGACTGTTCCATACTATGCGTAATAATTTCCACATAAACACTGTCTTATATTACCAGGTATTGCCTTTGAGCAGGGCCGTAATCTCCCGACCCCTGAGACAGTACCATTCCGTTTGACCAGAGATCTTGTGGATGCTATGGGTGTAGCTGGTGTAGAAGGAGTCTTCAGAAGGTTAGAACTCCTACACATTTTTACTTCGTCTTTGTTTTTGTGTCATTTCGGGTCTTGGATGGGGCTACAAAATTTTTAAAGATGTGGGCCATTGTATCATAATTAAGAAAATATTATCTAATGCAGACTACTACATGTCGACCTTTTCAGAAGTAGAAGCATTTTTTAAGTCCAGAATATACAAAATGTTTGTTGTATTACATATTCTAAGTCAAAATTGGTTTAAAACAAACGGATGTATGTGGTCCCAAGAAATGTGATTTCAAATAAATCAGCTTTTTTTATCCTTTCAAACCAAATCAATATATTGAAGTTTTTTTTAAGAGTAATTATTTGGGGGTTGTCATTTTGTAGGTGTAGTGAGAAGACTATGGAAGTGATGCATAACTCTAGAGAAGCTCTTCTGACAGTTGTCGAGGTAAGTGAGCGACAAGCATTTATTTTCCTTTCAAAAGCGTAATATTGTGTCTTCTTTTAAGAACTGTGTTTAATGTTATTCACTTTGATGAATATTTATTCTTCCAAGATGCATGAAAATTGATCAAGTAGCTGTCACAAAATTTCTTCTCTTGATTTACCCCTTATTGGAAGCACTTCACAGCATTCATATCAATTCTCCCCTTTCCCAAGGTCCTTCTCTATGATCCTCTATACACCTGGACCATGTCACCAGCGAGAGCTCTGCAAATACAGGAATTAGACCGAACAGAGCTAGGAGATCAGTCCGAGCTGAATACCACTACAGACGGTCATCAAGACATCATGCCTACTCCTACCAATGGGGCTACTAGTCCTACAACCTCTAGAGAGGAGGTCAACCAGGTTTGTTTATTTGATTTTACTTGATTTTATTGTGGTATCCTCTTGGAAGAAGGAAAGGGGGGGGCATTTGAATCCCTAGTGATGCCTCAAGTTTAAGCCCTGACTTGTATTTTGATCCGTGCGACAGTTGCGATTAATCCAATCAATGGCAACAACGGAAAGCCAGCAACATCAACATCTTAAATTACATGTTTGTTCAAAATGTTTTCAAGATGTATATTCATAAAGCCATTATTTTCCTGACAATTTGGTGTGTTTGCTTTTGTTTACAATGGATATTTTGCAATTTTGCTAGATAAAATTATGACACTGATGGATTTTGATAGAGTTACAATCGATTGGATCAATCGTAACTCTTTGTAAGACAGGGCCCAGAATGTACACACATGTGCTCTTAGTTTATTCCTATCAAATAACTGTTTATGTTAAGCAATTAACTGGAAAATTATGAATTAATCTGGTGGATGTTCACAAAGATTTCAGTATGACTTAGAGTCGCACTTAAATGCTGAGTTGAGTGTGGTATAAAAGGCATGACCGCTTCGGTCAGATCATGCCAAGAGAATGTGCACTATTGCGCATTGCATATCACATACACATTAGCATTTAGGTGCGACTCTTATTTATTTGTCCATAAAAAACATGAAAAAATTGTACAATGTAATTACATAAATACAATTTGAAATATTAAATATGGATAAAGTAGAAATGAAAGAGAAGAAAAGAGAAAGAAAACGGTTTTTCCATGGGCCAGGGCTCACAAAAGTGAAATTCATTACTATTGCCCAGAGCCATGCGAGCCCTCATGGAAAAACCGTTGAGAGAATATGGCACATTCAATATATAAAATTGCACATTATTAAAATTCAAATAAAAAACATTGACAAACATTATTGAAAAAAGTATGTAGCGCCAGGCAAGATAAAAGAAATAAAGAGGGGTATTGGGAAGAATTTGAATACCCATGCCGGACTGATTAAAGAATGCGTGCAATGCTTAACATAACATAGAACAAAAATAACTTAGATTTGTGTGAGGTACTAGAGCCTAGAGCAACAATGAAATGAAATAAGGAGGAATGCCCTAAACAACAGAAAGAGCATGCCTCCACATTCCTATTAACAACATGTGTACTCGCCAGGCTCCAGCACCTAATACATACAATCATAGAGACAACAAATAATAAAATTACAGGAAACTCGCCTCCTTGATGAATAAAGGGAAGAGATATTAAGAACTGTGTAGAAATAATAATAACACTAAAAAAAATTTGTGAAACATCCCCCTGAACTTGTCTGCATTGGGTTTCAGATTCTTCTGGGTGGCCAACTCTTTTTATAGACTTCCGGTTGTCACATGATAGCTAAACTCCATTTTCCAGTAGTTGGATGATAATCTATATTGCTTTATGATTCATGATTGTTTATCTCTTCACTGTCTATCCAGGTTGCAGAGAGGGTGCTTCTCCGACTGAGGCAGAAACTTGGTGGGGTTGAAGATGGAGTGACGCTGAGCGTTGCAGGTCAAGTTAGTCTACTCATCCAAGAGGCCAGAGACCCTGTGAATCTCTCCAGACTGTTTGCAGGTTGGCAGGCATGGGTATAAGCCTGCTTGATGGATCAGTCTGATATCAAAGACAACTTATACTCAATTGCAAGTCAATTTTGGGTCTCAGAATCGTTCACAAATCTTAGAATCAAGTGTAAATTTGGACTCAATTGCTGGTCTGCGTTTTGAAAAAAGACATTCATATTGATTTGCTACAGTCAGAATTGATCAATCGTGAATTTGCAACAGAATTGGCAAATGATGGCAAATATTTCTTGCGACACTCCATAAGTGATTACATGAAGATCCTGTATTTTCTGTCTATTTCGACAGCAAACTATAGCAGAAATTATTCACAGGGACTAAAAAATATATCTTTAGGCGTTGAAACTTGCTAACTGCCCCTATATTATATTGACTGTCCCTATTTTATAGGAATGGTCCCAATTAGGGGTGAAACGAGAGCCACTAAAGCACCGTGTACCTATTTTTTGTGAAAAGAAATATCTGTCTTTACTAATATATAGTAAAGTCTGAAATGTCTGTATTTTCAGCTTTTGTTCTCATGTGTTACACTTCTTGGGGGGTTTGAAGTTAGATGGGTATGGCCCTATTCTTAAACAGATTTATGCCAATTGATTCCAGCTATGTGTATTCTCAACTTGCAATTAATATTGACCTTTGCGCCTTGAACATTTCTAATTAAAATGTATTAGGTGCCTTAGAAATCACAATAATTATAATATCGGCTATGCAGTTAAAGAAGAAAATATTAATCTGAAGTTGAGATAGTACAACTTCCACTGATACATTTAAATGGATCCTTTGCAATATTCATAAGCAGACCTAAATATTATCCAGAGCCCTTCAAATTAAGTTTGTAATTTTGAAGCTGAATTGTTTGAAATCCTGTTTAATATCCCAAAATATTGAAGGGATTAACAGCACTTTCCATTACTAAAATGGTACAACCTAATCTTGCATTTTATTATAATTTTTTTTTTTTTGCTTGAAATGATATGGGCTATTCCACGGTTACTCACGTTACATTTGGAGACACCTTGACTCATACTTGGAGCTGTAACTCCATTATTATTGATAGGAACTAAACATCTCCGTATCACAACAAAGTACACAGTCTGACTATCCTTTGTATAAAAACAAAACTTGGGAAATTCTATTATGCTCCTGGCAAATCTTTGGAATGTGTCGGTTACTCACGTTACAGATTTGTCCCAACCTGTGGAATTGCCCATATCAGTGTGACGAACTGGGTTCTCTTTTATATGAATGAGGACCAGAGTCAAGAAACAATGTGTTGCTTGTGTGTTGCAAAATATCATGCATAGAATCAGTTCTATATGTTTTCTATTCTTGGCACAAATGCCAATGCTATTTCTTCAAAAGGTTTGGAGGTTTATAAGTAAAAAAAATTCAAGCTGTTAATGATTTAGCTATGTTTCATCTTGCTTTGAGAAAATTTCAAAGTTTTTACAATAAATTGCACCTGTAACTTGCATGTATGTAGTTGAATTGTTCATCATCTTACATTCCAACATAATGTTGAAATGTGTAAGGTAATTGATATTACATTGTTTACTATAGTAGAGAAATTGAAGTTGAAAATCTGATCGGAAATTTGCAATGTATTATGAAGAAACAAACAAGTAACCAGTTAAAATAGAAAACAGTAATGTATTCATGCAGCTCATGAGAATGTGATTGAGCTTAAAAGCTGTAGATATTTAATGAACTCTGCATTTTTTACTATTGCATATAAGGAAACTCAGAATACATTTCATAAAATCATCAATAATATTATACTTTAGGAATGATGCAAATTTGGAGTGAATAACAGGTGCCCAGAATTTTTCTGCTTTGTATTTCAAATGAAACATATATGTGAACTTTGCATTGAAGTTGGTGTGATAAAAATATTGGGAACTTTATTCCTTTTGCCAACTTCAAGTCATGTGTATCTTTGTATAAGAGCTCTATGAAACATACCCAACTCAGTTCCGTGATGCAAAGGGTTTACATTGATTAGTTTCTATTGTGATATGTCTGATATTGAGCACTGACCTTTGTTAAGAGATTGGTTGACTCAACCTCCACACAATGAATGTGCTTTTAAAGAGAAATGCCAGTAGTTGCAGTAAACACTGATTTCATGAGAAAGTCTGTAAAACCAGGCTTAATTGTCAGAATATCATCGAGGATCTAGATCTGGTACAGTTACATAAACTGAGCTTTGTGAAATCTTGAAATCTACGCTGAAAGACGTTAACTCTGAAGATGACCAACACAGAGGGGCACACGTGGGACAGTGTATTATTATTGCTGGAATAAAGACCCGACGGGAGTGACCGAATCCGCTCTTATTTTGCTTATTTCTCAGCAATTACACAATTTCTTCCAGAATCCTTTGGCACACATTTTTTATTCATACTAACAGACATTTGGGTGGCCATTATATTAGATTCTGTAAAAAGTCATTTTGAGATCGTTACCAAAACTGGAATTTATCTTTAAGTACCGAAGCGAAGATGTCAGATGTCATGGCGGCCTGGTTCTTAACAATTTTTTTCATTTTCATTTCATTTATTCAATACTTTCATTAAAAAACATATAAACAATGTAGATATATACACACATATAAAGGAGTATAAAGAAAACATATAAAAACAAACAATACAAATGTACAAATGAAAGTATTAGGAGAGGCAGAAAGGCAGAGCCTTATATAAAAAGCCAATCTCCATACAGATAAGAAGATTAAAAATTGAATTGTTGATTAAGAATAGCAAATTAAGATGAATTGAAAACAGTACATTTAAATCTAACACCCATACATTCACATCAGCACACATACACCATTCATAATCAAACACCAGCAAACACACACACACACATACATTCTTATTTAAAAATGAATCCGCCGAGTGTGATTCTCATAGGAGAAAATGGCTGCTATCAGAATTTGCAACCTATTTTACAGATGAGCCTGAGTCATTTGCAAATACAAATGTGTACAGACGATCGTCAGCTGCGAATGTTTAAAATCAGGATGCCATGGCAACTGACGTCACACTAAGGTACTCTATAGCAGGTGATTTGGTTCATGGTGGTAATCATAACGGCCTCCTGAGTGGATATTGGGGGCAGGGGGGGGGAGTATTTAGTTCTCTTGTTAATGTAACTTGATAGATAGTATTACAACATTTACAGGGTTGATGACACAATTTTGCTAATGTTATATTCCTTGTACATGTATGGCTAAAGCAATATTGGGATGCTTTATGGAGCCAGTTTATCCACTGTATATTCCATAATACACCTCAACGTGGCGTTGCACTGGCTGAAGAGTGCCTGAGGCTGAGATAGAGAATGTCTTCCTGGTTCAGCCAGTTAGCTGGCTCCTCTGATGTAACTTCATTAGTTTGCTTTCAGTCTGTTTTACAATCTTTGAGTCAGCATATTATAATCTCTCCATAAAAGCCAAGAATTAGGTGTCTTTAATATAGGGAATACCCAGTATGGGGTCAATTGATTTTGTCAGAATACATCTGTATATATATACATAAGGATGATTACCATGTGCAGCTGTCATAAAAAGTTTTTGTGTTTGGAAAGAAAGAGAAAGTTTGTGAGACATTCTTTGGACAGATTTAACAGTTTATTATTCGTTCATGCTATTCATGCCTATACCTCAAATTTATATTGACAAAAAATAATACATAGTGTAGTTGGTTAAAATAGCTTTTGATTAGAGGCACATGTGATTACTTATCACTGCAAACAAATTAATTTGTGCATACATTGTAGTTTAGGGGAATTATGTATCTAAAGCACTTTTTTTATTCTTGCCAAATATTACAATGACAGAGACACACATCTTGACTGTACACTGTCACAATCCATCTAGTTTCTTTATTCTGTTGCTTTAGTCATTACTCATCGTCTTCCATATGTAAGTAGGTTGCAACTTTTTGTCTATCTTTCTTCATTTTTAGTCTTCATTTTCAGTACTATCTTTTGCTATCAGAAATTTCCCAAACCTAGTGTATATTCCATTAAGAATGTTCATGCCTTGTTCACATTAATTTGTGAAAGAACTTGTTCAAAATATAATTGTATCAGAGAAAAACATGTAATTAAAGGCAAAGCCGAACTAAAGGAAACCACACTGCATTTATACATGTATTTTATCATAATCTGAGATTTTTCTCGTCATTTTTCAGCGAGTCAGATGTAAATAATTCAGCAGCTTATAACAGTTTGTCAGTGAACATCACTATAACTGCAGGGGCCCGTTTCATAAAGGACTTGCAACTGTATTATTTTTTGCCAATATGGCAACTACCACGGTAACAGGGCTCAGCAGCCAATCATAATCAAGGTTTCCATGGTAGTTACCGTAGTTGCGGGCCCCAGATCTTCAAAGGTGCTCAAATGTTTGTGAACCCACCAGAAAATGAACTACATGTATTCAAAGTTTTCAAGTTCTGTCATGTTTTAGGTATACATCAGGTGATAAATATTACATTCAAGACAGTTGGTTTCTAACAAAACCTTGAAAAATAAATATCTTAAAAAAACATAGTACAGCTGTTGTCTTGTCTACTTTCAACACTCAGCATGAAGGATTTCATTTTGTGGTGAGGTTCACTAACTGGAGTAGAACTGTATTATTTCTTTTTAAATATATTTATTTTTCAAGGTTTTCTGTTAGAATTAATTTGCCTCTTTTCCTGGAAGTTGATTCTATTTCATTTTTTTTCATAATATTCATTTAATCTGGGTGTGTATTATACAAATAATGAATGATTCGGGGGTGCAGTGGACAGAATACTTTATGAGGTGAAAGATGAATGATCCATTCAACGAGGCAGTGGAGTTGAAGGATCATTATTTCATCTTTCACCGAATGAAGTATTCTGTTCATTGCATGAATGAAAAAAACATTATTTGGTTTATATGACACCTAAAAATTCTTTGTTTTTTTTTTCAGATAGAATTTATGAATTTCGATGCAAAACATGCCTGTGCAGTGAGAGTTTAGTCTGTTGATTGTTACGTCATTACAACATGCACACTGCTGGTGCCTGCAGCTGCGGTCTCGGTTTGCGCGTGCAATGGACAAAATCGTATAGATTCAAAATTGCACGGTTGATGACGTCATTGAAAAATGGGCTGAATGAACGATATCAAACAACCAATCAAATAACAAGGATCCATATAGGTGTCATATAGACTTGGCATTCCCTTTTGGGAATACTGTATTTCTTGTTCTATAACTTACTCTTTCTCTTCACCGTACAACATAACAAATACAAGCACCATAATCGTTAACATTTTAAAAATCAATTTATTAATAATAATCATAATACATAAAATTTGTCTGGTGCACTCTCCATCTTAGATGCTTGAGGTGCTTCAGAGCAAGTTTGAACTGTACAAGGATAGTCTTCAAAGCATACTGTAGATGGTTGTCTGTCAGAATGCACCATTTTTAGCATGTACCTCCCTGGCATGCTTTGCATGGGCTATTATAATAAAACATTCTAAAAAAGGCTTCACATTTAATAACAATCTCAGCTACATACAGTACAATACAAGTAAATAAGCAAGTTCATAGTTCCACTCTGCGCATGATCAGCAGAAGGTCATTTGTACTAAAGTGACACGGTGGTTTCCAATTTAATGAGATAAGCACCATCTTTGATGTCTTGATTATTCATATATTCCTTTGAAATGTGTTTTTCATTTACATCCACAAAAAACAATGCGTCCACGAATGACTGGTACATGTACCTCACAGTTTGCCAAGTACATTGTACAACATGCTCTAATATGTATTCAAAGTAGGAATGCAACAAATACCTTCATAGAGTGTTCAATGGTGTGCTATTCTAGTCACCTAGTCTATTAAATTTCTTCATCCTGCTATGTAAGGCATCCTTACATAATATCTTGCTTTGAAATCTGCCTATCTCAATGAAAGAAATGAAAGGTCATTTGACCATGAAGTAACCACGAACTGGTCTATTGCCACTTGGTCACACCTACTATGATTACTTTCCATTGGTTTCCATCCCTGTCTAATCCAAACTCATCTCCTAATCATTTGGTCAGATTGCCATTAAGCCCATTAATCATTCTGTCTCATTTCTAGTTACATGTAGCCTTTAGTCATTTAGTCTAATATTCACTTTGTTCTTGAATCATATGTTCATTCAATATAAAGTGTGAAAAAGTTAGTAATTGGACCATCTTGACATTAGACCAGATGACAGTTAATACCAAGTGGCATTTAGACCTAGTGGTTTAGGCCATCTGAGAATTAGACCAACCATTTTAATACAGACCACACATGCAAAGAGGGGAGCCACAACTGAAATAACTCAAAGGCAGTGAGAGATAACCTCTAAGTTGGTTGAACTTTTTACCTTGAATGCATAACAAACGTGAATTGGCACTACAACCACTATCAAGTTAAATAAAGAACAGATAAAGTTTGAAGGTCAGAAAAGGAAGGCAATTTGGAAGGCGGTAAGAGATTACCTCTTGGTTGACCTTTATACTGTGGATGCACAGAGAACGTGTTGGAACTTCGGCAAAAACCGAAGACATGAATCCATACCTCCAATGAATGGTAGAAGAGCTGCAAGTTCTCGATGAGGGCATCCCCATTGATGACAAAGAAGCAACCACTTTGAAAGAGAACTAAATTGTAGGCAATTACGATATACCAGGAAGAGCAAAAGTCACAAAAGCAGTTGGAGGAAATTAAAAAAAACATGCGTGTTGGCAGTGTGACCAAGAAGGTATGTAAAAGAAGCACTTTGTACTATTATGGCGAAGAAATATTTGTGAAAGGTCAACACATTTTCCCAAATATAATCAAGGAGAACTCATAACAGATAAACCTTGATAATGGTCAGAGAAGGAAGCCGGTTTGGGAATAACTCAAAGGCGGTACGAGATTACCTCTTGGTTGACCTTTTTACCATGAATGCACAGAGAACATGAGTTGGCACTACAGCCACCATCGAAGACATGAATCCATATAATGTAATCAAACTACAATTGTTTACGGTCATAATATCATATTTCATAGAAAATATGAAAAATCATAACAGTCTAAAAATAGCCATTTGCTTATGAGATTGATATAAGTAAAAAGTGACATGGTATCTACGAAAACGCTTGTAATGATAATGTTAACATAATAATCACAAAGTTATAGTGCATTTCCACAACTCATATCCTTTGTCTATTTTTCTTGCTATTAAAATTTACAACTTAAATCAAATTATGACGTTTCACATTGTACAAAATTTGTTTTATTATTGTGTTTAACATTGGTGGTAATATGCGAATTAATTGAATGTAAAAATGTATGATAGTTTTATGCAACTTAATTGTATGTAAGAATGTATTGTGAGTGATCATAATAATAATGTTAATTATAGTAATGATGATAGTATGATGATGAACTTTCTCAGTGGTTGTAGATGCTATGTCTAAAAGCTTATTTTTGTAACAGGCACCTGCTAATGGTACATGTAGAAGAGCTGAAAATTCTCAATGATGGTATCTTGATTGATGACAAAGAAGAAAGTAACCAAATGAAAGGGAAGTTAATGGTAGGCATCTACGATACTCCAGGAAGAGCAAAGTAAAAGAGTCGGTGGAAATAAAAAATCCTCTGTAATGATTTTGTAATAGTCTGCCAGATTTTAAACAAGCAAAATAATTTTACCAAAGGGAAAGCAGCTCCTAAAGACATGAATCCATATCTCCAACGAATGGTAGAAGAGCTGAAAGTTCTCAATGACGGTATCCTGATTGTTGACAAAGAAGAAACGACTTTGAAAGGGAGGTTAATCGTAGGCATCTACGATATACCAGGAAGAGCAAAAGTAACAAAAGCAGTTGGAGGAAATTCCAAAAAACATGCATGTTGGCAGTGTGACCAAGAAGGAATGTAGAAGAACTTTGTACTATTATCGCGAAGAAATATTTGACCTTTTTACCGTGAATGCATAACAAACATTTCATCATCATCATCATATCAGAAATGTTCAGCCCACTGCAGGGCGAAGGCCTCCTCAAGTTGGTGCCACAGACCGGACAAGTGTAAGCACTTCTGCTCCTCAACTTGTCCGATTCCATGCAGCAGTACTTGATTATATGAGCATTGTCACCATTGGCCCCGCAGATGGGGCATGTGTAAGCCCGAAGAACAAAGCAGGTTACCTTCCCTACATCTTCCTTCAAAACATGGGAGCTGTAGAAGCTTAATGTCTCTTTATTGTTCTTGTAAAAAACACAATATGTTCAAATAATCAAACAGTTACTCATACAAAAAGATCAATGACAACAAATCCGGACAGTGCCTTTATAGCGGTGTTACTGTTGAGAACGAATAATTGGCTGTTCACACATTATTGCGACATCTCTCCAATGGTCCTGGTACGACTACATGTAGAAGAGCTGAAATTTCTCAATGATGGTATCTTGATTGTTGAAAAAGAAAGTAACCAAATGACTTTTAAAGGGAAGTTAATCGTAGGCATCTACGATAATCCAGGAAGAGCCAAAGTAAAAGAGTCGGTGGAAAAAAAATCCTCTGTAATGATTTAGTAAGTCTGTCAGATTTTAAACAAGCAGAATAATTTTACCAAAGAGAAAGCAGCTCCCAAAGATATAAATCCATATCTCCAACGAATGGTGGAAAAGCTGCAAGTTCTCAATGATGGTGTCCGGATTCAGTGATGCCGGTGAGAACAAATCCTCCACCAAAAAGAAGACATGAAGGAAGTGTTGGAAGCTGAAGCAAGTATTGAAGATGCTGTAGGAAACCGGACCAAGGTTACAGCTCTTCAAAAACAAACGGAGAAAAGGAAATCTTCCTGAGCTCCATATTTATGAGAATGTTGCCGCTCCAATAGAACCCATGCACACTATTCAGGTACAAGAGTAACCCAGAACCTCCAGGCAAATCACTTTCTCTGACGAGTGCTTTCCTAAAATGTCAATTTTTCCTATTAGGTAATAACAAAGGTCCGACCATTTAAGGTGGACAACGCTGCCATCGCCACGTATACACACCCTCCTATGGTCTCTTTGGCAGAAGCCAAGGGTTCTCCTATAAAGCGATGCATGAGCGTATTGGGTTCCTTATCAGAAAACATGCGTGTTGGCAGTGTGACCAAGAAGGAATGTAGAAGAACTTTGTACTATTATAGAAGAGAAGAGCTGAAAGTTCTCAATGACGGTATCCTGATTATTGTTGACAAAGAAGAAACGACTTTGAAAGGGAGGTTAATCGTAGGCATCTACGATATACCAGGAAGAGCAAAAGTAACAAAAGCAGTTGGAGGAAATTCCAAAAAACATGCATGTTGGCAGTGTGACCAAGAAGGAATGTAGAAGAACTTTGTACTATTATCGCGAAGAAACATTTGACCTTTTTACCGTGAATGCATAACAAACATTTCATCATCATCATCATATCAGAAATGTTCAGCCCACTGCAGGGCGAAGGCCTCCTCAAGTTGGTGCCACAGACCGGACAAGTGTAAGCACTTCTGCTCCTCAACTTGTCCGATTCCATGCAGCAGTACTTGATTATATGAGCATTGTCACCATTGGCCCCGCAGATGGGGCATGTGTAAGCCCGAAGAACAAAGCAGGTTACCTTCCCTACATCTTCCTTCAAAACATGGGAGCTGTAGAAGCTTAATGTCTCTTTATTGTTCTTGTAAAAAACACAATATGTTCAAATAATCAAACAGTTACTCATACAAAAAGATCAATGACAACAAAATCCGGACAGTGCCTTTATAGCGGTGTTACTGTTGAGAACGAATAATTGGCTGTTCACACATTATTGCGACATCTCTCCAATGGTCCTGGTACGACTACATGTAGAAGAGCTGAAATTTCTCAATGATGGTATCTTGATTGTTGAAAAAGAAAGTAACCAAATGACTTTTAAAGGGAAGTTAATCGTAGGCATCTACGATAATCCAGGAAGAGCCAAAGTAAAAGAGTCGGTGGAAAAAAAAATCCTCTGTAATGATTTAGTAAGTCTGTCAGATTTTAAACAAGCAGAATAATTTTACCAAAGAGAAAGCAGCTCCCAAAGATATAAATCCATATCTCCAACGAATGGTGGAAAAGCTGCAAGTTCTCAATGATGGTGTCCGGATTCAGTGATGCCGGTGAGAACAAATCCTCCACCAAAAAGAAAAGACATGAAGGAAGTGTTGGAAGCTGAAGCAAGTATTGAAGATGCTCTAGGAAACCGGACCGAGGTTACAGCTCTTCAAAAACAAACGGAGAAAAGGAAAAGCTTCCTGAGCTCCATATTATGAGAATGTTGCCGCTCCAATAGAACCCATGCACACTATTCAGGTATAAGAGTGACCCAGAACCTCCAGGCAAATCACTTTCTCTGACGTGTGCTTTCCTAAAATGTCAATTTTTCCTATTAGGTAATGACAAAGGTCCGACCATTTAAGGTGGACAACGCTGCAATCGCCACGTATATACACCCTCCTGTGGTCTCTTTGGCAGAAGCCAAGGGTTCTCCTACAAAGAAAATGGGCCCAACTCAAAACACATGGCCATATCAAGTCCAGAGGATAAATACAGAGTACAAAATATACAGAGATAGAATTTGGGGTTATTGAAGTACCATTCCACCCCGCATAAAATCACAGTTTGTTCTCCTGGCCCATCCCATGGCCGTAAACAAAGGAGTCCTACAGCGTTCATACTGTTATTGATATTTCTTCATTTGTATACTTCCATCGATATTCCTTTTGTACTTCATCATTACATCCTTTCTACCATCAAGAAAGGGTAAATAAATATATTACAATTATTGGAACTGAATGAGCATCGTCTTCTTGTCATCTTTCTTCGATTGTAACACTGGCCTACATACGCCATCGAACGCTACCGCAAATACAAATATATATTATCAACCATCATAAAACCTTTAGTGTTACATTAGCCTAGGTTAGTTTTGTTGAGGATCCACATCATACCAAGCGTGAAATGAGGGCCAAATATTTTTGAAACAGGGATAGGGTCAGTATGGGGCACGAGTTACACTACAAGCCTTCACGTCAATATCTTGACAACCTGAGGGATCTCACTCATGACAAATTCCAAAGTGATGTGCGAGACAAAGCACCCAATAAAAAGAGTAACAGAAAATTTAATCTGAATATCAAGACACGAAGAGACCAGGAAGTTGTGAATTTGCAGGATTACGAAAATTGGCAGAAATTCAAAACAATCTTTCTTCCAAATGAAGTGAAGAGGGTGTCCTACATTCATTGTAACCATTTGTCATGTTATGGACACATTGGTCTTTGACCATTTTTCATAACATAAGTACTACCGATGTGGTTTTTCTCGATGCTACGGGATCTCTTCTAACGGAAAACAAAAAGCTCACAAATAAGAAACAACATTTACTATATAGTGATCCGACATCCAAATAAAGTAGTACACCTGTAGCTGTGGCAACACGACTTTTTAAAGTCAATTACGTCACGCAGAAGGAAGGCAGTTTTGGTATATATACAAACAAATCCTGCACTCATTACCACACATGGAAGTCATTACTTTTAGCAGTCCAGAAAGTGTTTATTACAGCAACTCCACAAATTCATACCTTTCGCTGTTTTAGAATTTTGACAGGAGTGCCAACTCTGTTAGATTTTGGTTTGTCAGCCATTCATATATGTGCAAGACACTTTATGAAAGGTGAAACAAGCTTTTGCAAGACCCAGGGAGCATTTTGTGAAAAATTTAGTCGGAGGTTTTCTCTGACTAAAATCATTTTCTTCGACAAATTCTGCACCTTCGAATCTGGCTTAGCTATCACCACTTATCCTCAGCGAATCTGAAAACGGCCCAGACTGCAGCAGTGATTCTCATGGTCTAACCATAACTTCTAGCGATGATGATATCCAGCAAGATGAGATTGCTATGCCATATTGCAACGTCAAAGCTCGCCTAGCTAATGACAATTTGAGCAAAGGAAGAAAAACAAGAGACTTTATTTCCACGAAATTAGGAGGTCAGAAATAAAAAACTAAAAATGCACTTCAAGAGCAAATGCTCCACGTCATGCATGAAAAAGGTATCCAGTGCTGAAGTCAAAGCTGAGCGTAGGATGTTTTGGAGTAAAACATCACAAGAAAGGAAGCAATGGTTCCACACACAGTTTCGCTCATCAAGACTTTGTAAGAAAAAATGGTGTACCTAATGGGCCCATGGTCTGTGCAGCTGTTTTTTCCATTTGTTTTAGGGATGAGTAGATGTACATTCTTCAAAATGAAGTCTTTTGTCTCTAAATTAAGTAATGTCTGAGCATCTCCTTGTCCAAGCAATGAACTAAATCAGCTGCTTCCATCATATGTATAAATTGGTTGGAGGAATATGTGACAAAAAGGGGTGATAGCATAGAGACAAGGTCCGCCTTCCTTACAGAATTTTTAACCAAGTACGATATCTACCAGTTGTATTTGGAAGACATGACAGATAGGTGGGAACCTTCAGTCAATGTTCTACCAACTTTGGAAGAACCACCTTGACCAAGTAAAAGTTAATAAGGTACGACATTGAGACATCAGTCTTGCGGCTATACAAGGAAAACCGGAACAAACAAGGAAGACATTGCCTTGTTTTTCACTATCCATGAATACATATCTAGCTTCTTGAACACATTGTCGGAGAGGAATGAGACTATCAAATTGAGCGATGCGTTCAAACCATTCAGTCCCCAGGTTTCAGGAAACATTCCAATCGAATTAAATTTCAGTTCTCTCTCACAACGGAGCTACAACTTCGCCAAGCTGACGATCCCTTAATACTATAACTTCAGAACAGTTCAGGAAAGTCATAGTTAGCCAGTCAAAAATAGAGACATTGGTATTGTGGCTATACAGGAAAAAACCAGACATTGCCTCGCTTTTCTTTGCGTGTTGCCTTTAATGGATGACGGAGAAGAATTTGATGGCATTATGTCACAAAAAATTACTCTTTTCTGGGAATCAGTATATAGGTCACGTTTCACTTTTCATTGGTATTCTGTGGTTGTCACCAAGAATTTTCGTATCGAACGATCTTACGTGTAACCTTAAATGGATAAAAGAGAAGATTTTGATGGTTCAGGGATGTAACCGTGAGCCAATCAAATATCGAGACATCAGTCTTGCGACTATACACGGAAAACAAGACATTGCCTTGTTTTTCATAACATGTAGCTTTTAATGGAGAAGACTTTGATGGCTTAATGTTGGAAGTGTTTACACTTTTCTGGGAATTGGTACAATGGGCATTTTTCACCAAGAATTTCCCCATCAAACGATCTTCTCAGTGATACCTGGCAAGTTATTGGAAGAATACTTAGCCACGGCTACGTGTTATCGAATTTTATCCCCACCCAAATTACCTACTCAAGTGTGTTTTATTTATTCACGGGTAATGAACCCACTACCCGTGAATACGTATCTAGCTTTTTTAACACCTTGTCGGAGAGGAATGAAACTCTTTTGAATCGCGCAATGCGTTCAAACCCTTCAGTCCCCAGGTTTCAGGAACCGTTCCAATCAAATTTAGTTGCAATTCTCTCACATTACGGAGCTACGGCCTTACCAATCCCGCGGTCAATCAATACAATAATAAGTCAAATTGCGCGTTATCACTTACATTTACAACCCTTTTACGCCTCACATAATATTCGAACCGGCACGCAAAGAAGCCACGATTCAATTTGGAACCCACGTCCATCCAATTACAGTATTTTTCACCTATTTCATTTGTTTCACCCCACTCCTGATAATGTAATAGATCATTTTGACGTTGAATATAGTAATTGGCGGTTGTCACCAAGAATTTCCCCATCAAACGATCTTCTCAGTGATACCTGGCAAGTTATTGGAAGAATACTTAGCCATGGCTACGTGTTACCGAATTTAATCCCCACCCAAATTACCTACTCAAGTGTGTTCTATTTATTCACGGGTAATGAACCGACTACCCGTGAATACGTGTCCAGCTTTTTAAACACATTGTCCGAGAGGAATGAAACTCTATTAAATCGGGCGATGCGTTCAAACCATTCAGTCCCAAGGTTACAGGAACCGTTCCAATCAAAGTTAATTTCAGTTTTATCTCATTACGGAGCTACAGCTTCGCCAAGCTGACAATCCCTTAATACTAAAACTTCAGAACAGTTCAGGAAATTCATAGTTAGCCAGTCAAATAAAGAGACATCAGTATTGCGGCTATACAGGAAAAAACAGACATTGCCTTGTTTTTCATTACATGTAGCTTTTAATGGAGAAGAATTTGATGGCATGTCGGAAAAAATTACCCTTTTCTTGGAATAAGGAACATAGGTTACGTTTCACTTTTCATGGGTATTCCGTGGTTGTCACCAAGAATTTTCGTATCGAACAATACATGTAACCTTAAATGGAGAAAAGAGAAGATTTTGATAGTTCAGGGATGTAACCGTGAGCCGATCAAACATCGAGACATCAGTCTTGCGACTATACACGGAAAACAAGACATTGCCTTGTTTTTCATTACATGTAGTTTTTAATGGAGAAGACTTTGATGACTTAATGTCAGAAATGTTCACCCTTTTCTGGGAGTCAGTATACAGATCTTATTTTACTGGTATTAGGCGGTTGTCACCAAGAATTTCTCTATCGAACAATCTTCTCAGTGATACCTGGCAAGTTATTGGAAGAATATTTAGCCATGGCTACATGTTATCTAATTTCATCCCGACCAAAATCACGTACTCAACTCTGTATTATTTATTCATGGGTAATGAACCCGCTATAAGGGAATACGAATCTAGCTTTTTAAACACATTGTCCAAGAGGAATGAAACTCTTTTGAATCGCGCAATGCGTTCAAACCCTTCAGTCCCCAGGTTTCAGGAACCGTTCCAATCAAATTTAGTTGCAATTCTCTCACATTACGGAGCTACGGCCTTACCAATCCCGCGGTCAATCAATACAATAAGTCAAATTGCGCGTTATCACTTACATTTACAACCCTTTTACGCCTCACATAATATTCGAACCGGCACGCAAAGAAGCCACGATTCAATTTGGAACCCACGTCCATCCAATTACAGTATTTTTCACCTATTTCATTTGTTTCACCCCACTCCTGATAATGTAATAGATCATTTTGACGTTGAATATAGTAATTGGCGGTTGTCACCAAGAATTTCCCCATCAAACGATCTTCTCAGTGATACCTGGCAAGTTATTGGAAGAATACTTAGCCACGGCTACGTGTTATCGAATTTTATCCCCACCCAAATCACGTACTCAAGTGGTGTGTTCTATTTATTCACGGGTAATGAACCCACTACCCGTGAATACGTGTCCAGCTTTTTAAACACATTGTCCGAAAGGAATGAAACTCTATTAAATCGGGCGATGCGTTCAAACCATTCAGTCCCAAGGTTACAGGAACCGTTCCAATCAAATTTAATTTCAGTTTTATCTCATTACGGAGCTACAGCTTCGCCAAGCTGACAATCCCTTAATACTAAAACTTCAGAACAGTTCAGGAAATTCATAGTTAGCCGGTCAAATAAAGAGACATCAGTATTGCGGCTATACAGGAAAAAACAGACATTGCCTTGCTTTTCATTACATGTAGCTTTTAATGGAGAAGAATTTGATGGCATAATGTCGGAAAAAATTACCCTTTTCTTGGAATAAGGAACATAGGTTACGTTTCACTTTTCATGGGTATTCCGTGGTTGTCACCAAGAATTTTCGTATCGAACAATACATGTAACCTTATATGGATAAAAGAGAAGATTTTGATAGTTCAGGGATGTACCCGTGAGCCGATCAAACATCGAGACATCAGTCTTGCGACTATACACGGAAAACAAGACATTGCCTTGTTTTTCATTACATGTAGTTTTTAATGGAGAAGACTTTGATGGCTTAATGTCAGAAATGTTTACCCTTTTCTGGGAGTCAGTATACAGATCTTATTTTACTGGTATTAGGCAGTTGTCACCAAGAATTTCTCTATCGAACAATCTTCTCAGTGATACCTGGCAAGTTATTGGAAGAATATTTAGCCATGGCTACGTGTTATCTAATTTCATCCCGACCCAAATCACGTACTCAACTCTGTATTATTTATTCATGGGTAATGAACCCGCTACAAGGGAATACGAATCTAGCTTTTTAAACACATGTCCAAGAGGAATGAAACTCTTTTGAATCGCGCAATGCGTTCAAACCCTTCAGTCCCCAGGTTTCAGGAACCGTTCCAATCAAATTTAGTTGAAATTCTCTCACATTACGGAGCTACGGCCTTACCAATCCCGCGGTCAATCAATACAATAATAAGTCAAATTGCGCGTTATCACTTACATTTACAACCCTTTTACGCCTCACATAATATTCGAACCGGCACGCAAAGAAGCCACGATTCAATTTGGAACCCACGTCCATCCAATTACAGTATTTTTCACCTATTTCATTTGTTTCACCCCACTCCTGATAATGTAATAGATCATTTTGACGTTGAATATAGTAATTGGCGGTTGTCACCAAGAATTTCCCCATCAAACGATCTTCTCAGTGATACCTGGCAAGTTATTGGAAGATTACTTAGCCACGGCTACGTGTTATCGAATTTAATCCCCACCCAAATTACGTACTCAACACTGTATTATTTATTCACGGGTAATGAACCGACTACCCGTGAATACGTGTCCAGCTTTTTAAACACATTGTCCGAGAGGAATGAAACTCTATTAAATCGGGCGATGCGTTCAAACCATTCAGTCCCAAGGTTACAGGAACCGTTCCAATCAAATTTAATTTCAGTTTTATCTCATTACGGAGCTACAGCTTCGCCAAGCTGACAATCCCTTAATACTAAAACTTCAGAACAGTTCAGGAAATTCATAGTTAGCCGATCAAACATCGAGACATCAGTCTTGCGACTATACACGGAAAACAAGACATTGCCTTGTTTTTCATTACATGTAGTTTTTAATGGAGAAGACTTTGATGGCTTAATGTCAGAAATGTTTACCCTTTTCTGGGAGTCAGTATACAGATCTTATTTTACTGGTATTAGGCGGTTGTCACCAAGAATTTCTCTATCGAGCAATCTTCTCTGTGATACCTGGCAAGTTATTGGAAGAATACTTAGCCACGGCTATGTGTTATCAAATTTTATCCCAACCCAAATGCCTCTGAATTGATCCTTATCGTCCTGGTCCCATTCCTAACTGACTTTGATAAATATTCCCCACACTGTAATCTCATAAAGACCAAAACATGCCAAACATGTTTCCATGTGTCAACAGTGGAGGCACCGACAAATGATGTATTGTGGGCGACCGTTGATCAGCAAAGACATCACAATTATCACCGCAATTTGCTAACTTGCACAATTCGTGCATATTCTGACTACAGACATTTGGAAATATGTGCAAAATGCAAAGGCTCACGTGTACAGACCGTTGCATTTGCTTCACTTCCCGAAGTGCCAGTTATTCATGCGAATCATTACAGCGCCGATGCACATACCGACAGACCTTTGGATTTAGTTGATGTAGAAGACTTCTTAGATATAGGAGAAATACTGCACCATTCATGTCCACCAACAGAGTGCACAATATAAGTTAAGAAGTGTGATAGTTCATACCGGTGGCTCGATGGCACGTGGTCATTATATGGCATACAACAGAGACAACTTGATAGAACCTAATGAGTTACGTCAGTCATTTGCTCTTACACACCTTCCAAAATCCATATTATAGCTGCACCTTTTTCAAAAGCATGAAACATCAATTACTGTTTAAAGTACAAGTATGAAACGTCAGTTACTGATCAAAGTATGTTTGTGGTCAAGCCTCATGCTAGGCGATTTATCCCACCATGGAGATACGAGTGATTCCCTTCTGTTCTATTACCACTACAAATCATTCCATTTGAAAGTATTGAATCAGACAAAAGATGCCCAAAATATCTACAAAGACAATCGAACGCAGGGCACAATCGAAAATAATATGCAAGAAATTAAAAAGATTCTCCTCAATGGAAAGAGAGTGAAAAGACTTGATGAGATTACAAGTTTGTACAAACAAGATGTTGTGCCCCTTCATCGGGAATTTCATAATTTCAAGATGAAGGGCAGTCCAGATAAGAGAAAGACTAATTGTAGCGACATTCTAACAAAAACATGGGCAAAACGTAACAGGAAAAATAATTCAAATATCACGGGTGAATATATCAGTCCTCTAAAAACACAAATGCCCTTAGGGGAAAAATTTTCCAAAGGCACCAAAACACCAACAACCAAAGGAACTGGGAAGGACAGGTTCGTTTTCGTCACCCTCATACCATCGGCAGGGGCATTCATAATAGTGGAGCCGACTGTTGGTTTATTGCCAGTATGCAGGCCATAGCAGTGTTTATAGATATGCATGACTTGCCTATTCCGAGATTGGGAAAATAGTGCGACTACTACGTAATTTGAAGGACCCTGCTGCCTTGCATGCACTTTTGGAAGGTGATGTAGACGAAGCACTGTCTGCTTGTCGGGAGAGGATGGGTAGCAGACGTGGTAGGCAGGTGCCTCTGAATTGATCCTTATCGTCCTAGTCCCATTCCTAACTAACTTTGATAAATATTCCCCCACACTGTAATCTCATAAAGACCAAAACATGCCAAACATGTTTCCATGTGTCAACAGTGGAGGCACCGACAAATGATGTATTGTGGGCGACCGTTGATCAGCAAAGACATCACAATTATCACCGCAATTTGCTAACTTGCACAATTCGTGCATATTCTGACTACAGACATTTGGAAATATGTGCAAAATGCAAAGGCTCACGTGTACAGACCGTTGCATTTGCTTCACTTCCCGAAGTGCCTGTTATTCATGCGAATCATTACAGCGCCGATGCACATACCGACAGACCTTTGGATTTAGTTGATGTAGAAGACTTCTTAGATATAGGAGAAATACTGCACCATTCATGTCCACCAACAGAGTGCACAATATAAGTTAAGAAGTGTGATAGTTCATACCGGTGGCTCGATGGCACGTGGTCATTATATGGCATACAACAGAGACAACTTGATAGAACTTAATGACAGTTATGTCAGTCATTTGCTCTTACACACCTTCTGAAATCAGTATTATAGCTGCACCTTTTTCAAAAGCATGAAACATCAATTACTGTTTAAAGTACAAGCATGAAACGTCAGTTACTGATCAAAGTACGTTTGTGGTCAAGCCTCATGCTAGGCGATTTATCCCACCATGGAGATACGAGTGATTCCCTTCTGTTCTATTACCACTACAAATCATTCCATTTGAAAGTATTGAATCAGACAAAAGTTGCCCAAAATATCTACAAAGACAATCGAACGCAGGGCACAATCGAAAATAATATGCAAGAAACTAAAAAGATTCTCCTCAATGGAAAGAGGGTGAAAAGACTTGATGAGATTACAAGTTTGTACAAACAAGATGTTGTGCCCCTTCATCGGGAATTTCATAATTTCAAGATGAAGGGAAGTCCAGATAAGAGAAAGACTAATTGTAGCGACATTCTAACAAAAACATGGGCAAAACGTAACAGAAAAAATAATTCAAATATCACGGGTGAATATATCAGTCCTCTAAAAACACAAATGCCCTTACGGGAAAAATATTCAAAAGGCACCAAAACACCAACAACCGAAGGAACTTGGAAGGACAGGCTCGTTTTCGTCACCCTCATACCATCGGCAGGGGCATTCATAATAGTGGAGCCGACTGTTGATTTATTGCCAGTATGCAGGCCATAGCAGTGTTTATAGGCCTATTCCGAGATTGGAAAAATAGTGCTACTACTACGTAATTTGAAGGACCCTGCTGCCTTGCATGCACTTTTGGAAGGTGATGTAGACAAAGCACTGTCTGCTTGTCGGGAGAGGATGGGTAGCAGACGTGGTAGGCAGGTGCCTCTGAATTGATCCTTATCGTCCTGGTCCCGTTCCTAACTGACTTTGATAAATATTCCCCACACTGTAATCTCATAAAGACCAAAACATGCCAAACATGTTTCCATGTGTCAACAGTGGAGGCACTGACAAATTATGTATTGTGGGCGACCGTTGATCAGCAAATACATCACAATTATCACCGCAATTTGCTAACTTGCACAATTCGTGCATATTCTGACTACAGACATTTGGAAATATGTGCAAAATGCAAAGGCTCACGTGTACAGACCGTTGCATTTGCTTCACTTCCCGAAGTGCCTGTTATTCATGCGAATCGTTACAGCGCTGATGCACATACTGACAGACCTTTGGATTTAGTTGATGTAGAAGACTTCTTAGATATAGGAGAAATACTGCACCATTCATGTCCACCAACAGAGTGCACAATATAAGTTAAGAAGTGTGATAGTTCATACCAGTGGCTCGATGGCACGTGGTCATTATATGGCATACAATAGGGACAACTTGATAGAACTTAATGGCAGTAATGTCAGTCATTTGCTTACACACCTTCCAAAACTGTGTCAATCATAATGCATATGTCATATTTTACAGTTAAAAGAACGAAGGGGCAGAACAGCTGCAGATTGACTGCATTTAAGTACATGTAGCGACAAAGAACTTGACTATACAGACATTAATGGGTATTACACATACACATTGTTCCAAGTGGTTGTATGTATTTAAATGTACATCTTTCTGATTGGAAAACTTTTAAGAAACCAACGTGGCCGTCATTTCACTCTCGAGTGGGTCATTATTTTTTCGCGGGGGGTTGGATCACTTAACAGGAGATGTTGTATTCAATTCAAAACACACAAAGTTAGGGCAGTGACGTCAAGAAGAGGAGACGGTAGATTATTTTTCTGCCATGGGTATTGCAATTTTAAAGATTGCAACATTACATGCGATGTGACGATGAGGTCGGAAGACACTCTTTTGACAGAAGTGGTATTTACTGGGGAACCACGACATGCAAGGAGTTAAATTAGAGCTAGGTATGTACGCAGTGTAGATAGGGGGAAAATAGGAAAATAATATGAGGCACCTCACTCGAGGATTTGAGAGCGGGGTCCGAGATAGGGCACCAAATAATTCTTCGGGTATAGGCCCTTTTTTAGACTTTCGCATTGCGAATTTCTTAGACTTTTAGAGAATGCAACAAAAGAACATAGTCAAGCATCTGACGATGAGGTTTTTCAATTTTGTAGCCTTTATCTACCTTCTATTATGTTATGGATCCGTTGGTCTGTAAGAAAATTCCACCATCTTTGTACAAGAGAAATTATTTATTTGGACGCAACTGGTTCTGTGGTTAGTAAAAAAAACTCTTCTCTGACTAACAAGCCGTATTTGATATATAATCTAGTGGTTCGCCATCCAGAAATGGGTGGAATACCTCTTCCTGTAGGAATTTATTTATATGTACTTATAAGTAGCTCTCATACAGCAAATGCAATTGTTTTTTTTGGGGGGGTCGTCTTTCCGACAAGCCGAAGCAACGCAATACAATTATTCCCAAAGAAAACAGCAAGCATTAATAATGATTGATGGGCTTCATTCTTTCAACACAGAGACCCGTATTTCCTATACGATTCAGTGTTAAAGAATACTAACAGGTGTTGCGACTTTCTCCGATTTCGACCTTCAACGATACACTTATGCTCCAGCCACTTAATGAAAACGGCATCACATCTATGTCAGGCCCAGTACAAGAAACATTACAAAATTGCTATGCATTGGATTGGTGGACTTCTTCGTTGTACAAATTTGAAAGAAGTATCAGTATTAGTAAAGGCCATTGCAGTAGTTACCCTTTCAAAATATAATTCTGTTCATGTTCGACAACAATATGAAAAACTTCTCGACATGATCAGTGATGATCACCTGACGGTCTCAAGTACACATGCCGAATTCGCTTCTATTCCCCTGCGGTTTTTTGATTGGGCACCTTCTACCAACTCAAGTTCCCCCTTTAATGAGCTGGTTGATCTTAGCGTGGATGATGTTAAGGAGTACATCAGCATGTTAAGGAGTACATCAGCAATGCACCTTCCAAGACTGGAGTTGCAAATCCGTATTATAGCCGTACCTTTTTCGAAAGCATGAAACGTCAACTACTGATCAAAGTACATTTGTGGTCAAGCCTTATGGTAGGTAATTTATCCCGCCATTCGAAAGTATTGAATATCACAAGAGATACCCAAAATACCTACAGAGATAATAGAACGCAGGGCACAATCGAAAAAAATATGCAAGAAACTCAAAAGATTCTCCTCAACGGTAAGAGGGTGAAAAGACTCGATGAGATAGATGAAAGGCAGTCCAATTAAGAGAAAGCCTAATTGTAGTGATATTCGAACTGAAACATTGGCAAAACGTAACAGGAAAAATATAAAAATAAAAATGCAATTTTTTTTGGGGGGGGTCGTCTTTCCGACAAGCTGAAGCAACGCAATACACTTATTCCCAAAGAAAACAGCAAGCATTAATAATGATTGATGAAAGTGTGACTCTACTTATTGCTGTGCTTCATTCTTTTAACACAGAGACCCGTATTTCCTATACAATTCAGTGTTAAAGAATACTAACAGGTGTTGCGACTTTCTCCGATTTCGACCTTCAACGATACACTTACCCTCCAGCCACTTAAT
This sequence comes from Lytechinus variegatus, assembly GCF_018143015.1. Lineage (NCBI taxonomy): Eukaryota > Metazoa > Echinodermata > Echinoidea > Temnopleuroida > Toxopneustidae > Lytechinus > Lytechinus variegatus. The sequence continues at coordinate 9,526,997 of NC_054743.1, forward strand.
GAAAACAGCATCACATCTATGTTAGGCCCAGTACAAGAAACATTACAAAATTGCTATGCATTGGATTGGTGGACTTCTTCGTTGTACAAATTTGAAAGAAGTATCAGTTTTAGTAAAGGCCATTGCAGTAGTTACCCTTTCAAAATATAATTCTGTTCATGTTCGACAACAATATGAAAAACTTCTCGACATGATCAGTGATGATCACCTGACGGTCTCAAGTACACATGCCGAATTCGCTTCTATTCCCCTGCGGTTTTTTGATTGGGCACCTTCTACCAACTCAAGTTCCCCCTTTAATGAGCTGGTTGATCTTAGCGTGGATGATGTTAAGGAGTACATCAGCAATGCACCTTCCAAGACTGGAGTTGCAAATCCGTATTATAGCCGTACCTTTTTCGAAAGCATGAAACGTCAACTACTGATCAAAGTACATTTGTGGTCAAGCCTTATGGTAGGTAATTTATCCTGCCAATCGAAAGTATTGAATATCACAAGAGATACCCAAAATACCTACAGAGATAATAAAACACAGGGCAGTCATTTGCTCTTACACACCTTCCGAAATCAGTATTATAGCTGCACCTTTTTCAAAAGCATGAAACATCAATTACTGTTTAAAGTACAAGCATGAAACATCAGTTACTGATCAAAGTACGTTTGTTGTCAAGCCTCATGCTAGGCGATTTATCCCACCATGGAGATACGAGTGATTCCCTTCTGTTCTATTACCACTACAAATCATTCCATTTGAAAGTATTGAATCAGACAAAAGATGCCCAAAATATCTACAAAGACAATAGAATGCAGGGCACAATAAAAAAAAATATGCAAGAAACTCAAAAAGATTCTCCTCAACGGCAAGAGGGTGAAAAGACTCGATGAGATTACAAGTTTGTACAAACAAGATGTTGTGCCTCTTCAGAGGGAATTTCATGATAATTTAAGATGAGAAAGCCTAATTGTAGCGATATTCCAACAGAAACATGGGCAAAACGTAACAGGAAAAATAATTCAAATATCACGGGTGAATATATCAGTCCTCTAAAAACACAAATGCCCTTAGGGGAAAAATTTTCCAAAGGCACCAAAACACCAACAACCGAAGGAACTGGGAAGGACAGGGTCGTTTTCGTCACCCTCATACCATCGGCAGGGGCATTCATAATAGTGGAGCCGACTGTTGGTTTATTGCCAGTATGCAGGCCATAGCAGTGTTTATAGATATGCATGACTTGCCTATTCCGAGATTGGAAAAATAGTGCGACTACTACGTAATTTGAAGGACCCTGCTGCCTTGCATGCACTTTTGGAAGGTGATGTAGACGAAGCACTGTCTGCTTGTCGGGAGAGGATGGGTAGCAGACGTGGTAGGCAAGAAGATGCCTCTGAATTGATCCTTATCGTCCTGGTCCCATTCCTAACTGACTTTGATAAATATTCCCCACACTGTAATCTCATAAAGACCAAAACATGCCAAACATGTTTCCATGTGTCAACAGTGGAGGCACCGACAAATTATGTATTGTGGGCGACCGTTGATCAGCAAAGACATCACAATTATCACCGCAATTTGCTAACTTGCACAATTCGTGCATATTCTGACTACAGACATTTGGAAATATGTGCAAAATGCAAAGGCTCACGTGTACAGACCGTTGCATTTGCTTCACTTCCCGAAGTGCCTGTTATTCATGCGAATCATTACAGCGCCGATGCACATACCGACAGACCTTTGGATTTAGTTGATGTAGAAGACTTCTTAGATATAGGAGAAATACTGCACCATTCATGTCCACCAACAGAGTGCACAATATAAGTTAAGAAGTGTGATAGTTCATACCAGTGGCTCGATGGCACGTGGTCATTATATGGCATACAACAGAGACAACTTGATAGAACTTAATGACAGTTATGTCAGTCATTTGCTCTTACACACCTTCTGAAATCAGTATTATAGCTGCACCTTTTTCAAAAGCATGAAACATCAATTACTGTTTAAAGTACAAGCATGAAACGTCAGTTACTGATCAAAGTACGTTGTTTGTGGTCAAGCCTCATGCTAGGCGATTTATCCCACCATGGAGATACGAGTGATTCCCTTCTGTTCTATTACAACTACAAATCATTCCATTTGAAAGTATTGAATCTGATAAAAGATGCCCAAAATACCTACAGAGATAATAGACCATAGGGCACGATCTAAATAAATATGCAAGAAACTAGTTTGGGAGCATTTTCGAATCGATGAAAATGACGAGTGCAAGGCTATCTGCATTCATTGCAGTAAATCTGTATCTTGTGGGACCTGCAAAAGAAAGTTTAATACAACAAACTTAGCAAGGCATGTGCAAGTTTGTCTTTATATACCACGACGCCGCCCACAGCCAAACGCACCATCATCCTCTTCATCGACAACTTCGTCATCGACATCTCTGTCATCGACATCAAGCCAGCCGAGGCCTAGAGGAAGGGAGCAGCAGACATCGTTGACGTCGTTTATGTCTGTCGAGTCGACATACCCCCACAACCACCCTAGACAAGTTGCAATATCTCGGAAAATAGCATTGATGATGGCCCTCGATTTTCGCCCATTTAACATCGTCGAGAACGAAGGTTTTCGAAACCTTGTGCAATACACGGACCCTCGCTATAGAATGCCTTCCAGACCAGTATTTTCTATGAATTTAGTACCTGCTATCTATTGCGAGGTGAAGATGGCACTTCAAAAAGATCTGAGGAGGACGGTTGTACCATTTAGCTTTACCACCGATATGTGGAGAGGCCAAAGCACTGAGTACATGTGTGTTACACTACATTGGTTGGTGACGAATGAAGAAAGAGTAAGTAATCTATTTTATTATTTTGTTCTATGTTCTAATATGCACCTTTTACTCTTTGATTTTCTCCCTAATATTTTGAGAGAAAAAAATAAAGAAGTTTTATTTCATCTCCTGAATGTAATTACTCCGTATTTTATTCATTATATTTTATTCATACGAGTCTATTCCAATTACAAAACCTTTCTGATTATTGTTGCAATGATGTTATCTTAACAGATTGATAATGATTTCGGTGTCAATGTTAATCTTAGAATTTCGCTTTATCAATATTAATCCCATAAACACACTCAATTACCCATTTCAAAATACGCAAAACATAAAAAACTGATTGGGTATCGTGATGGCCACCCATTATTGTTTTCATCTTCCTTAATCCGTAACTATACGGTGACTTAAAAATGGTTTAACTTTGGAGTATAATTGTTTTTTCATAATCATGAAGGACGGTATTGAATATAAGCAGTCAATTATTTCCTTACATTTTCCCAAGGTTCAATAATTCTATCGTATCAGTATGAAACTTTTAGTGCATAAAAGTTTCTCTAAATCTCCCTACAAGCCATACATGTATGTTCACTTTTTTAATGTTAAATAGGAATTGTAGAAAATTCGAGACTTATTAGAATATATTTTGTTTCATAAATTTGACAGATACCACAACTAAGAAGCGCTTTATTGGGTATCCAAGAATTTAGCCAGGCTGCAACGGCGGACAACATTCGATCACGGCTCGAGAAAGTTGTAGATGAGTGGTGCCACGATACGAGAGCGATGGGCATCATGTGCGGGGTGAGCGACAACGGGGCGAACATCAAGAAGTGTCTACGAGACGCAGCCAACAACGGGAGCATCCACGGCTCCGTTTCATGCCTCGCTCATAATCTCAACCTCGTGGTGCATGATGTAATGAAGACCCAGCGCCGTATCTTAGACGGATTGACTGTCCTCCGGAAGGTTGTTTCTAAAGTGAAGAACTCTATGCCAGTAAAGCGAAAATTTGAGGAGCTTCTCAAAATCTACTACCCCAACTCCACCCACATCAAGCTCCAAGCAGACGTTGAGACACGGTGGAATAGCTGCCTGAGGATGCTCTCTACGATTCTACCTCAGCGACTTGCAATCGAGGCCCTCATCCAGGATCGTGTCATGCAGTCCCATGGTGTGGGGCTCCCAAAATGTTACAACCACTGGACAGATATGTGCGACACGATGCAAGAATTTGTGAAGATCCTCGAGCCGTTCCACGAGGCAACACTGCTGTGCAGTAAGACAACCTCTTCACTTTCATCCTACTTTCCAACATTAAAGGGGCTTATTGTGTCTGTGGAGCGTGCTCAGGTGAGGGGGATAGGCACCACTAAAGATCAACTCTTGAAGAAACTTCAGGAAGTGATGGCGACCCACATCATGTCTGATGACAACGACCACATCTACTTGGCAGCAACTCTGCTAGACCCTCGGTAAGTTTAATTTTAAATTTTAAATCAAACTTATGTAAGTGATAAAATATAATACAAAGTCAATGCATGAGTGTAGCAATAGAAATATCAGATTGTAGTTTTATTTGAAATAGCAAGCCAATGATTAAAATTTTTGGTACTATTCCATGCCAGTAATTAAACAAAATTCTTTAAAAAAATGAAGGAACAAGTTCTTGGGCATTGCACAACACTTTTATTCGGTATAAGTCCCGCGTAAAGCAAAGTAAAGTGTGAAACTACTTTTAAATTGATATTGTTTATCTTTCTGTATTAATGTAAAATAAATTGTGTTTCTATTAATGCGACAATTTTTTCATTCTTTTATAAATTATTTTTGTTTCCCATCTTTTCATCACAGATACAAGAAGTTCATCCCCCTCCACAAACGGGAACAGGTGGAATCGGCGGTTATAGACGCTATCATCTCCATCATCGACAGAAAATATACAACGCCAATCTCGGCGGCAGACGGAGATCAGGATGAGACCGAAGAAGAAGAGTCACAGCAAACGCAAGAATACGGCGGCCCATACGACTCCGACATTGAGACGCCGCCTGAGTACACCAACGAAGATGGCGACAATAACCCTGCCACGCCCATCAACAATCAACCTCCGCCTCCTGTTCAAGACAGTCGTGCAGGGCGTGCAGCAGCCAACATGGAGGATGCATCTCTTATGGCAGGAATACTGGCATCTACGGAGCCCGATAGTGATGACGACATCGCGGAGGATAATGAATCTCTCCGCGATGTCGCATCAAGAGAACTAAAGCGCTACCTTCAAAAACCCAATATTGACATAAGAAGCAATCAGGAAGCCGTTCTACAATATTTCGGGGAAAACGGGAGAGAATTCCCAAACTTAACCCAAACTGCTCTCTCTTTCCTGGCATGCCCGATGTCAAGCGTTACGTCAGAACGCATGTTCTCATTGGCAGGAAACATTCTGACCAAGAAAAGATGCTCCCTGGACCCAGACAACCTAAACAAACTAGCAGTCATCAAGGTGAACTATCACTACATTCGTTAAAACTGATTGTTCACAGATAGAAAGATCAGACTAAGATCGAGTTTTAAGTTTATTAAATTTTCGTATTTGTTGCATTATTTTAATTGCTTTTATAATTTTTTGTGCAGTTCGGATTTCATCAGAAAAAAATCTCTCAACGCCGATAATGACACATTTGGCATGATTTACGGAAATAATGATTAATTTAAATCTAAATTGCTGTACAACAAAATAGTGATAGTCAGTCCATCAGCAGCTAAAATAGCTCAATAAATCTGATACAAATTGAAGACTTTAAAGATCAGTTATGTTTACTTTTCTGTTGAACCTAATTTATGTCGTCATGAATATGCTATTTCTGATAGGTACATTTCCACCACTTTCATTTTTGCTATTTTATTAAAATATATAATTCACAATTACAGACTTGTGAGTTAGCATATCTCCCTTCTCAAAATAGATGTTTAAATCTGTAGTCAAGCATGTTTCACATTCTCAGAGGGGAAAATTGTGAATGTTTCAGTCTTTAGTTTGGTTTAACTGTTCAAGTCACGTTACTTCCAACAATGAATATACTTTAATTTTCTTTGTTTCAGGGGGTTTTAACAGTTGAATTTCCAATTTGAATAGCCGTAATAAAAGTGAAGATAAAGATGGTTAGTTAAATGAGGAAGATATATATTTTAATGATCAGGGAATGGAAAATGATTAAGAAATGTGTTTAAAATTGAAACCCTTTTTTTCGAACTATATGGTTGGATTTCTGGTTTAAGTTCGTAAAAACTGAGCAATGTATGTTTATTATGTCCATGTTTCAGGTTTTTGTTTCCTTTTCTTACAGTTTATGTCATAACTTTTTTTCAATTACTAATCTTTAAGGGGGAGTTTCGTCACAACTAGCAACTTTTGTCTATTTCAATAGAAATGTCATTTGATGTAAAACATATATATATAGGTAAAAACTTAAAACTCAGTTTATCAGATCATAACGGTCTCATTTGTAAAAAAAAAATAAAGAAAAATAAGCTTTCATTAAAAAGAATAGTCAAGAAACAAAATCTTTGCAGATGTTTTTGATGACATGATATGGAAAATGTGAGGTGCGATTTTGAAAAGTGATTCCATTATTAAGTGTTGGGGCATGAAAACTAGTATTGCACATGAGTGAAAAAGATGCTGTGAATGGTCATTGAGATGATGAAAGGGAGAGTAACCGAGAGGGTGGAAAGCCAGAGGCAAGAGAACGAGAACTTAGTTTATTCATGATAACTTGAATGAAAGCAGAGTGGAAGAGAGGAGAAAATCAATTAGAGAAAGTTTCTGAGTGATGGTAAATTACAAATTATCTGTGAAATATTATCTTTTAATTTTCAAATATTGCAAGTCTTTCTTTCTTGTATTTTCACAGTTACTATCTTCAGTAAATATCAGTATGGACATCAAAATTTCATGTAGATATATTTGAAATTTTTAGCAAAGAGCAAAAAAAAAAATTCTGCTCCTCTTTCTCTTCTTCATCCCATCTAAAGTCATAATGGAAAATGTTGGGGCGAGCCGATGGCAGACAAGATTTTTTTTTAATTACGGGATTATGGACTTCATTGTTTATTCAAATCACCCCACCCGCTCCCGGTGCCGTCACTGCTTTGAATAAAAAAATATGGTATTTTCATTAAAAATAATATGACACTGAGGCTATTACTTCAACATTTAATCAACCCTATTTTCTTGATTAACGCTTGTTGAAAAAAAGCAATAACAAAACTAACAAGAAACAACGACTTCATACAAAAAAATAAGACCTTCCTTACATTTTCCGTCAGGCCTGATCAAATTATATAAATACCCTCAGATGAAAGTTGGCATCATTCCACGAGGTTTGCTCTCTGTTTGTTTTCTTCCATAACTCCCTCCGTCCCCTCTCCCAATCTCTTCCCTCTCACCTCCTCTCTCTCTGTGCGGATCGGATCGGGACAGTATCTGCGTTGGCGTATTTATTACATGAGTTCCGATGCTCCCCCTCCCTCTAGTGGACAGCCGGGTTTGGCATGCGATGACGTATTTACACTATTACAAGGGCGCGGCATTAATCTGGTGCTGTGAGGGCGGGGATCCATTCTAACACTGGTAGTGATACCAACGGTAACCAGCTGGGTCATGTGGGCGTAGAACGATCGTAAATCACTGCCTCGCTTGATAGTGAGGCCCAGACTCCCAAGGGATGAATACGATATGTGAGTAGTACTTGGCATGCATGGGGTCAGCTAAGGACAATCAGGTCAGTTAAGGACAATCTGGGTCTGTTTTTGTGCTTTATAAACAAATACAAAAACCGATATTTACTGCCGATATTTTCGACCGATCTCGAGCATAGGGAAATGTACGTGCCGCCGATCATCCGATCTGATCAGAGCTCTTACTTACAGGGTTACTTCGTTGTACAAATTTGAAAGTATCAGTATTAGTAAAGGCCATTGCAGTAGTAACCCTTTCAAAATATGATTCTGTTCATGTTCGACAACAATATGAAAAACTTCTCGACATGATCAGTGATGATCACCTGACGGTCTCAAGTACACATGCCGAATTCGCTTCTATTCCCCTGCGGTTTTTTGATTGGGCACCTTCTACCAACTCAAGTTCCCCCTTTAATGAGCTGGTTGATCTTAGCGTGGATGATGTTAAGGAGTACATCAGCATGTTAAGGAGTACATCAGCAATGCACCTTCCAAGACTGGAGTTGCAAATCCGTATTATAGCCGTACCTTTTTCGAAAGCATGAAACGTCAACTACTGATCAAAGTACGTTTGTGGTCAAGCCTTATGGTAGGTAATTTATCCCGCCATTCCAAAGTATTGAATATCACAAGAGATACCCAAAATACCTACAGAGATAATAGAACGCAGGGCACAATCAAAAAATATACGCAAGAAACTCAAAAGATTCTCCTCAATGGTAAGAGGGTGAAAAGACTTGATGAGATTACAAGTTTGTACAAACAAGATGTTGTGCCCCTTCAGAGGGAATTTCATAATAATTCAAAGATAAAGCAGTCCAAGTAAGAGAAAGACTAATTGTAGCGACATTCCAACTGAAACGTGGGAAAAACGTAACAGGAAAAATAATTCAAATATCGCGGGTGAATATATCAGTCCTATAAAAAAACAAATGCCCTCTGGGGAAAAATATTCCAAAGGCACCGGAACACCAACAACCAAAGGAACTGGGAAGGACAGGTTCGTTTTCGTCACCCTCATACCATCAGCAGGCATTCATAATAGTGGAGCCGACTGTTGGTTTATTGCCAGTATGCAGCCCATAGCAGTGTTTATAGATATGCATGACTTGCCTATTCCGAGATTGGAAAAATAGTGTGACTACTACGTAATTTGAAGGACCCTGCTGCCTTGCATGCACTTTTGGAAGGTGATGTAGACGAAGCACTGTCTGCTTGTCGGGAGAGGATGGGTAGCAGACGTGGTAGGCAAGAAGATGCCTCTGAATTGATCCTAATCGTCCTAGTCCCATTCCTAACTAACTTTGATAAATATTCCCCCACACTGTAATCTCCTTAAGACCAAAACATGCCAAACATGTTTCCATGTGTCAACAGTGGAGGCACCGACAAATGATGTATTGTGGGCGACCGTTGATCAGCGAAGACATCACAATTATCACCGCAATTTGCTAACTTGCACAATTCGCGCATATTCTGACTACAGACATTTGGAAATATGTGCAAAATGCAAAGGTTCACGTGTACAGTTTCATTTGCTTCACTTCCCTAAGTGCCTGTTATTCATGCAAATCGTTACAGCGCCGATGCACATACTGACAGACCTTTGGATTTAGTTGATGTAGAAGACTTCTTAGATATAGGAGAAATACTGCACCATTCATGTCCACCAACAGAGTGCACAATATAAGTTAAGAAGTGTGATAGTTCATACCGGTGGCTCGATGGCACGCGGTCATTATATGGCATACAACAGAGACAACTTGATAGAACTTAATGACAGTTATGTCAGTCATTTGCTCTTACACACCTTCCGAAACCGTGTCAATCATGATGCGTACGTCATATTTTACAGTAAAACAAACTAAGGGGCAGAACATACCCAATGTCCAAATACCCATTCATGCACCTCTCCAGCTCCGGGTGTATCTACTGGATTAATACCTCTACAGATAAAATTGTAGCGGATACATTGTTGACAGTGAGTGATGTGAACTTTTTCAATAACATCACTTTGTTCTTTGAATAGCCTGATCTGTCGAATGTTAGTGGCAGTGATTTGATTTGTATACTTGCAGAACCAAGACCAGGAATTCTCCAATTCCTACATAGAAAACCTGATGGTTTGATGTCTCATCTAATGATAGATATTTACTTGTCCATAATGGTCAACATTAGGAACAATGAGGTACTAGGCACTAAGTTTGGAATCTATCCTCTAATAATACCTTTGGTAGAACGCATGGACATCCAATAGCTTTCGAACATTTTCACTATCAAATTTTGAGGGAGTGCGTGTTTACGGCTGTCCGAGTTGCAGATATGATTTTTGTGCCTTTACCGTAATTGACGCTCCTTATTTCAGATTACTTGTACTTGACAATCAGAATTCTATTAAATGTTTGTATGGCACAGTAGGTCAGGGGGTTCATGTTAACGATTGTAGACTTGTATCCACGATGGATGAAGTCTTCCGATCAGGAATAAGACATGGTCATTGGCAACAGCAACCGATATTTCCAAGAAACAGTGATGGGACTTTCCAATTAATGCCGTAGATTGTCCAACCCAATCAGATTCAATTAGTTGTGGCGTATTGGCGTGTCTGTATGGTAAGGCAATATGTACCAATGATGATGTTGGACATGTTGACTCTAGTCCCTCTGTCTAGAATTTGCATCCCGAAAGGAAATCATCAAGACTCTTGTTACTTTCGCAGACAGGCGAAGCGATTTAGTTCAGGCAATACACGATGTCGCGGTTCGTGACAATCTAATTTGGCCGTCCTCGTTATACGCCGTTCAATGACACTATACCACTTCGTATTTACTTATTGGATAACAATGATCAACTAACCTTCCATTTCTTTAATTATGACAAGCATATTTCAATGCAGTTAAGAATAGTGCCTTACATAGAAGGATGAAGAAATTTAAATAGACCAGGTGACTAGAATAGCACACCAATAAGGAGTATGAAGGTATTAGATGCATTATACTATGAATGCATATTATTAAATGTTGTACAATGTAGGCCTCAAGGAAAACTGTGAAATACCAGTCGTTCTTGGACACATTGTTCTTTTTTTGTTTGTGGATTTACATAAAAAACACCATAGAATATATGAATAACCAAGTCATCAAAATTCAGTTCTTATCTCATTAAATTTAAACCACCATGTCATTTTGATACCAATGACCTTCCCCCGTCCATGCATAGACGCTTCTGATCTTGCGCAAAGTGGAACTACGAACAGGCCCATAATGACATCATATTTTAACCACAACAATGTACGGTCCGCCGGAGTTGAAACACCTGTGAATTTCACTCTGACGAGAACCTAGATGAAGACGTATAATTTCCAAAGTGAGAATGATAAAACATTTCAAGAAAAAAGTTCAGAGGACATGATTCATCATCATTACAGGGCAGACTGCCTGATATGATCCAGAATTGAGCAGGTGAATGGGCGGGCAGCTTAAAAAAATAAATAGTTCCAAACTCAGCAAAGGACTCTCATTCAGCCCTCAGAGAACATGTCGTGTGGTAAATACATGCTGTGTACTATTCAACCTGTCAAAGATGTATGGGGAGATGAGGAAGGAGTTAAAACCTTGGAACAAGTAGGCTTGTGTCAAAACAGAAAAATCAAAGAATAAGAATAAAGTTTTAGAAAAATCAGACAAATAATGAGAAAGTTATGAGCATTTGAATCTTGCAATCATTAATGCCATGGAGATCCTCCCATTGGCAATGCGACAAGGATGTGTGATGTCACATGTGAACAACTTTCCCTTTGATGACTATAAAATACGCAAAAAATGTCTCTTTTTGCTTTTTCTTATAGAGATACAAACTCTTCATACGTGATGTATTTTTTAAAAATATGTATTACTTGCACTCCTATAGAAATAACACATGATCTACTGTTAGATGTGATAAAAGAGGCATTTTAAATGAAATATATACTAAAGTAATGGGGAGAGTTGTTCACAAGTGACATCACACATCTTTGTCGCATTGTCAATGTGAGGATCTCCATAGTATTAGTGATCGTAATATTCAAATGCTCATAACTTTCTCATTATTTGTCCAATTTTTTTCAAACTTTTGTCAATCTGTTTCTTTGATTTTTCTGTTTTTACACAAGCTATCTTGTTCCAAATGTTTCTCCTTTCTCCTTTAACAACATGAATAATAATATAGACGAAGCAAATGACAGAGTAATAAAGGAAGGTAATTTGATTAGTGTAGGTTCACCAGGGAATGTTATTGCAACATTAGTGCAATAATGTTTGGATGTAAGGATATCCAAACATTGGCTGTGTGTGCAATGGATATACTGGAGATGTGGAGTTTAAAAAAATTGAAAACAATACACTGGAGACATTGGCCTGTATTTACGGTCTAAAATTTCAATCAGGGTATCTGTGGTTTAAAGTGTGCTAAGAACGGCATAACATTCAAAGAAAAATCTTTTGAATTGAAAGATATAGATTGTGGAGATTCCAAGTTATAGTGAGAATGGTATGATGCTCAAAAGAAAAAATTTCAGATTGAAAGAAAAAACAGATTGTGGAAATGCTAGAGTTTTAAACGAGGATAGCATGTTTCCAAGGAAAACTTTGAAAGATATTGACGTTTTGGAGAAATAAATGTGAAGAAAATTGAAAATGGTTTGAAAAGAAGACTTTTGATAGAGGAAATGGATGCCCCACCAAAGTTCCTGCACTATGAATGTGAACAAATGCCACAATCAGGAAGCTCACAACACTGGCTTATTATTAACTGCTAGTCTGTATCGTTCATACTTGCTGATTGCGAATATCTTTCATCCCACCTGTTCAAATTACAGCTGGAATACAGTATCAAGTATCAATACTTATTAATTTGACATTTTCATTTCTTTGGCAGTAAATTCTATTCCAGTCATTTTTAAAGGTTATAAATGACAATATATATATTAATAAATACATACAAAGAATTATTTTTGGCACATATTCAATTCAAACATTTATGTCACCATTCCAGTAGCTATGAGGCATTGTAGGATTGATGATCAAGGTGATATTCTTTCAGGAATGACCGGTGTCTTGGTTTAATTGGTTGAGCTGACCTTCCTGTTCCATGGTGAGATGAACCAGTGTCCAGACTACTGGTAGATCTATCTTGGTTTAGCTGGTGAAGATGACCTTCCAATTCTAAGGTGAGATGAACCAGTGTCCAGACTACTGGTAGATCTATCTTGGTATAGCTGGTGAAGATGACCTTCCAATTCTAAGGTGAGAAGAACCAGTGTTCAGACTACTGGTAGATCTATCTTGGTTTAGCTGGTGAAGATGACCTTCCAATTCTAAGGTGAGATGAACCAGTGTCCAGACTACTGGTAGATCTATCTTGGTTTAGCTGGTGAAGATGACCTTCCAATTCTAAGGTGAGAAGAACCAGTGTCCAGACTACTGGTAGATCTATCTTGGTTTAGCTGGTGAAGATGACCTTCCAATTCTAAGGTGAGAAGAACCAGTGTCCAGACTACTGGTAGATCTATCTTGGTTTAGCTGGTGAAGATGACCTTCCAATTCTAAGGTGACATGAACCAGTGTCCAGACTACTGGTAGATCTATCTTGGTTTAGCTGGTGAAGATGACCTTCCAATTCTATGAGATGAACCAGTGTCCAGACTACTGGTAGATCTATCTTGGTTTAGCTGGTGAAGATGACCTTCCAATTCTAAGGTGAGAAGAACCAGTGTCCAGACTGCTGCTTCCTATGGGTCAAGAGGTCAATAAAATAATTCATGCCATCTTATCGAAATCAATCAATTATATCAAATGAGACAAAATAACGATAAACCACAGAACTGCAAACAATATATCCAAAGAACTGGGTAATAACTACGCAATGTCTGTGGAAATGACAGAATTCTGTTGACATTTTTTGGTGGCGTTGGTATGATTGTCACATCCGGAGATTAACATGAATCTGGTTACCAGCTGATCTAATTAGGTGTTGTGAATTGGATCAGTTTTGTAAACTTAGGTGTTGGAGCTAAGAAATGCAATATGAATTGTGCTTCCAACACTTACACCAGCACTAACACTAAACTGTGTTCATGTAAAAGGTCAAGTTATCAATGAAGAAGTTGCACTTACTTCTTTGCATCATAGGTGAGCTTCTGAACTTGGGAACCGGTATGGATGATGTCTCTGGGGCTATAAAAAAAGAAAACAGGGATAGTCATTTATTTCATTTCACTCTCAAAATTTCATTATTTATATTAATGCCACATAAAGAGTCTCACAAGGTATCTTTAATCATTCTTTGCTTTAAAAATGGGAATAACATCTTACTGGAAATTCACAATTTATTTAACTAGCACATTATTTTGCATTGTAGTACAAACCCATGTATTGTAGATAAGACAAGTAATTTATGCATTTATGCTTTATCTTACCAGGTATACTATGTCGTTTTCCTTGCCTTCCTCTGGCTCCTACTACAGGAGACTGGTCCCCTGCACCTATAGAAGACACACAGAATGAAAGATACAAGAAAATTCTTAAAGAAATACTTGGTGTCCTGGCCATGCCAACCCGAAACCCACTTATTGCCCGTCATGGTCTCAAGATCAACTTCATTGATGACATGCCACTTTGACACCATACGAAACACAAAACTTTCTTTGAGCTGCCACTTGAGTGAATGTACAGGGTTTATGTCAGTTTGAAGAAAAGCTGTTAGTGATTCTACAAGACAATATCAGCAAGACTCAGATGTATCTACTAGTTCTACTAGCTGATGACCTAATTCTCAGAACCACCAACACCATCATGGCTAATCCAATTTGGTCTAATATCAATGTGGTCCATTTGATGTTTGGACTAACCATCACTTAGTCTAATTCTAACTTGGGCTTTCATCATTTTGCCGAGACGGTCTTAATTCACTCACTCTACATTTTTGCACTCTGTCATCAATATGACTATTAGATTCATAAACAGTTCATGTAATCATGTGGAGCGTTGTGGCCCAGAGGATTAGTCTCCGGACTTTGAAGCAGAGGGTCGTGGGTTTCAAATCCCAGTCATGGCATAGTATCCTTCCGCAAGAAATTGATCCACATTGTGCTGCACTCAACCCAGGTGAGGTAAATGGGTACCTGGCAGGAATTAATTCATGGAATCAGCTGTGGGTTTTCAAACAACCTTTGTTAATTCAGGCCTTCGGGATGACACCAAACGGAAACTAGACAAAGTGGGAGTGGACCGAGAAGCAATTGTCCTTCACTTACCTGCAAGAGTTGCTGCTTGTCTCTTCTTGATTGGCCCTCTCTGGATCTGCCTAGCTCTTGATCCAAACCCAAGGCACTGGAGTGTCTCGGTCAGGAAACGTTGGGTTGGAGACACACAGCACACAACGAGGAGCTTCGCATCTCCACCTTGATATGTATGAAAGAATAACGCATTTAGATCAGATTCAAACACCTCTTTAATTACACAAAAATACATTAATACATAAATACAAGTCAAATTCTTATACAGCAGAACAGATACTGACAAGTATAAATTATAAGTAGTGTCAGGAAAGAAATTCAATACAATTGTAATGTTTCAATTGAGTTCAAACATGTGCTTAGCATTTATTGTTTATGTTTCAATTGATGTTTCAATGTACATATGTTTTGGATGTTTCGAAGGCAAGCGTTGGAAACGTTTGATACCCCCCCCCCCAATAGTACAAAATCAGGTGGATGCCATATTTTGATCAAGTGTTAAAAATATTTCATACTGCTAAGCATCTTCATACAGGTGTCGTAAATAGTTAATACTGTGCTTTAGCATGGATGAATATAGGTATACAAATGCACAGGAAGTCCCTTGTTATTAAAAATGTGTTGCTTTATGTACTCATCTGTCATTGAAATTCTTTGAATTACTTAATAGAAATTTCACAGTTAGTCCTAGTAACGGTAGGGTATATTAGGTTAATTTTAGTAATTCGAGGAGAACCACCTAAGCCAGAATAGACTACAGATGTTCGTGTAGGCAGTTTTAAGTTAAAACTGAGGGACTACGTCGGTGACGAGATAACGACCCCAGCTGCCGCCGGTTCTCCACCGACATGACTGGTCAAAAATCATGTCATCATTGGGGGCTCGATCTCGTCCACTAATTCGTTGAAGCCACATCTCTCTTATCTGGGGGCTACTCATCGAGGGGTAACACAGTCTGCGGAGGCCGAGTGGAAGAGACATCGCAACCTGCGGAGGCCAGGAACTGGACCGACCACCAGGGCCGAGTGGGGCATGTCAGACCAGATAGGATGATGGGGGCTCACATCAACGATTACCGTTTAAGTTAAGTTATATTTTGTTATCCATAATCCATATCCATGTATATTTTTATGTAAATCATTGTAAAAGAAATCAAAGGAAACCACAGAATGATTTAAGAGCTTTGATTAAATCTTTCATAACTGTAATCCTCAGTTTTTACGTATTCCTTATTTGGTGTCAAGCAGCAGTAGTTAAATAATTAAAAAAAAGTCACTTCCCACGTGACAAGTAGTCATAAACAGATAGTAAAACACAGTAAATAAAAATGATTTCCGCTGTATGGCAGATGTGGGGGAAAGACAGAAAGCCATTGGCTTATCGAGGTCTATCCCCCTGATTACTGTACAACAGGAAAAGTCTTACACAGTTTACAAGGAAAGAGAGAAAAAAAAACATAACGCAGGAAAGGGAAAGGTGACTATGGGATATTGAGATTCGAACCATTCTGCAAATTTGCAACTGGTATATCACACTGCAATAATCAATCAGCAATTTTATTTTGCAAGTAAAAGACTGGTGCTAAATAAAAATTGCAACAGATTGTAAGGCTTAAGGCTTTTGAATTGATTTTAATACTTTTGGCTCTTCTCCCAATGCCTTCATACACAAGGGATTCTGGAGGCAACGAGATGAGGATGTTGAGGAGATAAACTTGAGGAATACTGAAAGACAGAGAGAGAAGTGAGAAAATCTGGTATGTGTTTCATAAAGCTGTTCGCAAAGTTAATCACAACTTTACGCATTGACTGTAACATGTTCTTGTGTTCTACATGAATGACATAGGGATGTATCATTTAGCACAAGAAGGGGTCACCAGTCGTGCGTAAAGTCATTCGTATCTTACGAACAGCTTTATGGAACACCCACCAGGAAGGGAGTTATGGGGTGGATTTCATAAATAATAAGGGTGAGAGAGGTCAGACTGAGATGGCACAGACTTTTTAGGAGGGTGGAAAAACAAGCCCTTACAGAAAGGAAAAGAAATTATCACAATAAATTCCTGCCAAATCTTTCATATAAAGGTTGAAATTATCATCTATATGACTTACCAATAGAATCTTTCATAAGGTGAGTAAGTCTGGAGTTTCTGTAAGGCACATGACCTCTACCCTCAGCCAGAGCACCGAGGACATCAGCTAAAGCTGACAGACTCCTGTTGATGTGAGATGTCTCCCGTAGAGCAGATCCAGTCACACCGGACATACCTGCACAGGATTGTCATACATTGGGTGATTTCAAGTTCAGTGTTGACCTTTTGGTGTTGGTGTTTGGTCAATTTTTTTAACACCGGACATACCTGCACAGGATTGTCATACATTGGGTGATTTCAAGTTCAGTGTTGACCTTTTGGTGTTGGTGTTTGGTCAATTTTACACAATTATAACACCGGACATACCTGCACAGGATTGTCATACATTGGGTGATTTCAAGTTCAGTGTTGACCTTTTGGTGTTGGTGTTTGGTCAATTTTTACACAATTATAACACTGAACATAAAATGAAGGTGGTCCAGAAAAGTCACTCACTAGTTTTTAAGGTGTCAATAATGTGATCTGGATCAGTTTTACAAACTCAGAATAAGTTTTGGAGCTAGGGGAAGCAATCCAAATTCCAACACTTACACCAACACCAAGGCCATCACCAAACTTGAAATCACCCAGTATATCTAACAGCAGCAACCAATGTGCCAATGCAAAAAATCTCAACAGATGGATTCTCAACTGCAGAAGGTCAAATTTATGCATCTTCCATTGCCAGATTAAGAATATATTGAACATCGATCTAACTTCCAGACTTTTGAAATAATGCCCTGAGTGAACTTTGACATTGTGACCCCACATTCTAATCGGATCATTATCAATCCCATACGTTAAAATTGGCCAGATTGTTAAGTTAAACCCTTAACCCTATCTAGGCCGGGGTATTTTGGGAGTTCCTATGGCCGGGGGGGGCCTCCCAGGCCCCCCCTAAGATCTTGGCCGTCGACTGCACGATCGCGCCGAAAATTGGCACGCGGGTTGCCTGGGGCATAATCTACAAGACTGTATAGTAATTTATTTCATGCGAATCGCTATTAAGTGATTATGCTAATTTATGCGTAATTAGTATGCGAAATCATACTTTTCCCTCTAACTCCCTAAATAAAGCTCTAAATGTACTAATTTTTGGTATAGAAACTCTTTGTGGTGTCCTTAGCAAGCGTACATGAAAAAATTGTAATATCAAATCATTTTGTTATGTATTATATTGTTTTTTGCAATTTCTTATGTATTTCTTTGTTTTTTTGACCTTTTGTTTTTCATTGTTTTTTCAATGACATTTGTTGGGGACTCTTCTGTGATCATAAAAAGCATAAAATGAATACATTTAGACTAGAAAAACAATAAATAATCATACATTTATGAATTTTGGTTGAAAACACAATTTGCATTGACTTTGTACACGAAATCACGTTTTTGAGCAATTTTTGGTCTGACATGCACTTACATAATGTTGCGTAATTTCGGAACCACGTACCCGGGTGATGCAAAATTGGTCTCAAAAGTTGCGCAAGACTTGAAAGTAAAAAGTCAGCGAGCGGCGCGGTCAAAAAATTTCGCACAGCGAAAATATCGCGCGATTCGTTGAGGGGGGGGCCTCCGAGGCCCCCCCCGGCCTAGATAGGGTTAATTTGTTGCAAGTAATATATTTTCAGGTATGTAATGACCTCTGTGACCCTTAACAAAACTCACTCGGACTGAGTACGAAGTTGCTTGTAAACTGTTTTTTTAAGATTGTTTATTTATCCAGAGAACAAAAATGGGATGGACCAATGGATGGATGACGTGAAAACATGCCTCCTCTAACCACCTATGGTAGGCGGAGGCATAAATAGACAGAACATGGGTCATATCACACGAGATTGGGGGGGGGGTTCTCACCAACACATTCACTGCCAGCTAGATCAACCAGTTGTAGCTTTGTTCTGATGACCTCCTGTTCATCCCTCAAAGATAAAGGCCGAGATGGTGACTGACTTCTTGCCCTTGATGAAGGTCTATGAGAATCATAAGAGGAAAAAATAATGTTATAATATTTGAATTATGATACGAGAATGCTCTCTGGATATGTCAAAACATCATTGTATCATTGTCTCCCAAAATCCATTACAGTGGAATTCATAGGCGATTTCATACGCATATGCTGTAATTTGCTTACTATTAGAAAAATGTGGAAACAAAACTGTGAATTGAATTTCAACCGAAATTGGAATTGAATTTATCAAACTTAATTATTGCTTTTTTGTCTACGCCATCGTAAGAACTTTAACGCCATACCCTAATGAAATAGGTACAATAAGGATTGCTAATCCAACTTTCTAGTGTCAAGAAGGCAACATGGACTCAACTGAATCAGCCATTACTTGATGAAATTGTTGAAAAATATAATAGGTATTAAGCCTGAGTCGAATCGATTTTAAAATCGGTGTTCGATCGACGTCATCGAACACCGGTGCAGATTTTGCAAAATCGGTGCATCGAAAAAAAAAAAACGTCGGCCGGCCGATTCGTTTGGTTTACACAATCAATCATCAAAATATCAGCAATGTCCAACTTTACTACCACTTACTTGATTTCTATTGCCCCCAAAATGTAACCGATTGAGTAAATATGATGCTATTCACCATTAATTTGAAGTTTATTTCGATCATAGTTCGAGTCTTACTCGTCTGCTCGTGCCGAGATAATTTACATGTATGCACGATGAATTCATGAATGGAAGTCATGGCCATCGATCGTGCATGCGCAGTACTGTTCTTTAATCAAACCAGAAAATGGCCGGAAATTGACGCGATCAACGTAAAATAAATCTTGCTTTCATAAACAATATTAATATCATGACCATAGAACATTATTTAATCGTAATATTTAACAATAATTTGCATATGATAATCATTAATATGAATTTAGAGCTTGATGTGAAACGTTTGTATTTCGTTTCAATTTTCAATGGCGGGCATCTCATGACGATCGACTTGACTTCTTGAGTCGAGCTAGTGCACTTGTCTAAAAAAAATAATCATCATGCAGGCCTCTACAAAATTTTTTTTCGTCACTTGCCCTGTTGGGCAAGTGATGAAAAAATTTGCTTGCCCGATAGAAAAAACTGCTTGCCCAATTTTTTAAATAATTTTTTCATTATGACGGCACTACTCTTATTTTTATTAAGGTATACTAAATAACAATTGAGAATCATGTCCAGTATAAAAGAACACACATTGAAAAGGATATTTTCAGCAACGTAGCCTGAGTCTTTACGTTTATTTTGGAGAAAAAAAATCAATATTTTATGACTATTTAAGGTTAAAAAAAAAACCTTCAACAAAAGTTGCTAAAATTTCATATTTTGCATCTTAAAATCCATGAAATGGCTACCTGCGTAACATATTTCCTTAGAATTGCTTTCACTTACCATAGTTGGAAACTATAAAGAAAGCCAGTGAAAAATGTTCAGCTCTTTATTGACTCGGAAAAAATTATTTTATCATCAAAAGTGGAGTGGCTAAAATTTCACATTTTGCATCTTTAAATCCATGAAATGATCATTTATTTTCCATATTTCCTTGATTAAAAAAAAATCATTTGGAAACCATCAAGTCTTTTCTTCATCATTTTATGATGTTCCACTTGGTCAATAATTTTATCTACATGTTTTTACATGCTACTTTTGTTTTTTATTTTGAGGAATACCTGTTCACTTATTAATGAATTATTATTAACATTGTTTAATATTGTATGATTTTAAGTAATTTTTTTCACTATGCTTAGAATCTTGGGTGTGTGTCTGTGTGTGTGCGTGTGTTTGTGTGTGACTTTGAGTTGAACTTTGATATAAATGAATTCAATATCTAATTTCTACTTCGCCTATTCCAGTACAATAACCTGTACTCGGCCATGTAATAAAGGCCCACATACCCTAACTTTTCCTGAAGTTCTTTGAAAACGCAGACTTCTACGAAAATTGCATTTCTCTATGGGGGAGTCTAAATTTGGTGAGAATGTATTCATTAATAACTTAAATATACATGACAATGAAGAAATCATCAAACTTTATTGGAAGTTTTGAATAATATACCCGAAATGTAAACTCTGTCTGAAACAGAAAATCACCATCATTGAGGCCTTTACTGAGCGAATTGTCCCCCAGAGCTCTGGCAGAGAAACAGAGCTCAGACTGGCTAGCTAGTATGCGCACGTGTGTGAGCCTCCCGCCGGCCTTGTAAAATAGATGAAGCTTTGTTTGATGATTTATTGTCTGATATTTACCTCATCCCCTCAAAAAGGGAAACAAATGAATTTTAAATTATAATTAACAAATACGGCAAGTTATTTTGGATGTTTAATAGGCCGTTTTGAAAAGCAAAGCCGAATGACATGACAACTCACCAATGCGAGGTTACTAGACTCTGTGATTTATTTCCTGTGTAATTCTAATTATTTCATCACAGAATTGTGATATCGGAAGGGGGAAAATGTGCATTAGAAATTGCACATGGTGGTAGTCATAACGGACCCCTATACTACATTCAACTGTTTCCCGGCCATTGCGTTGATTTTTTTCATACCTGGTACCATGTATGGAAATACGTGGTACAGAAAAAATAACGCAATTTCGGAATTTGAAACTGCGCTACTCGCTATTTTTTAAGGCTGATTCATGATTTTGAGTGTGGATTTTGGATGATTTATGGAAGAACGAGGTACGGTACAGAAAAAAAAGACGCAACAACCACTTGCCCGATCGGGCAATTGACTTTGAGAGGTGCTTGCCCGCACGTCATTTTCACTTGCCCCGGGCAAGCGGGCAAGCGGGTTTGTCGCGCCCTGAATTCACGTCAGGATTGATTCTCGAACATTGTCTACATGCAAAAACTCTGTTAAGTTCGTAATATCACCATATAATAACATTTTACATGACAAAACAGAGAAAATTGCGTTTGATTTTTTTCCCATCAATTTGAAGCTAGTGGGGTTTGTGCCCAACTTTGGGCTCTGATTTCATGAATGGGAAAATATGTCATACGTCATCGAACACGCATGCGCATTGTGCTTATTTTCTCGGAGCTTGGATGAGACGTCCAGAAATGGAATCATAGAAATAATCCCAGTATTAATTCTTCCATATGAACATAACATACTTTGCTGACATCGTCAATATTCTTAGTATGACCATAAAATCTTGTTAAATCGTAATAATTTAGATGAATTTAGGGCTCGATTCAAACCATTCGTATTTATTTTGATTGCATGCTCAATTGCGCCTAAAAAAATGGATTGTCATCAGGATTAATTCTTGAACATTGTCATAACTCATATTCCACAATCTTTCCTAACAATCGTTATATCAGCAATGAATAGCAATTCAAATGACCATCCAGAGAAAATTACGTATTTATTCCCATAAATTTATTTGGAGCTCATTTTGGATCCAACTACACAATCTCAGGCAAGTTACAGCGCTCTCCGTTGATTGCACTTGTTTGCTGGCGCTGACGTCAAGCACACCTGTCGTTTCGGGAGAGTGAGTGTACGGAGCTGCGGACGGGGCTGGTGAATGGACTGCGAATGCTAGTTGACCGAAAATCATTCGGATCGACTCTGCGTGATTCATTACTTTATTATTGTTTCATTTTAAACTTATATGTTGTCATCTGCAAATATCATTGTTGAAGATATTTTGGGAAGAATTCTGCTTTGGTCCCCGGCATTTTTTGTGTGTTTTGTGATCATGAAAAATACACACGAACTTTGCTCTGTCATCTGCTTGTGCAACGCTCACCCGGCCAACGCCAGCGCAGACCGTCAGTGCGGTGCATATGCAAAGCGCATCGCATCGACGCAAAAACGACTAAATTTTCCCCGCCTTCAATATTCGATGCATCGATGTTCGATCGAATTAGAGCTGTCGAACACCGGTTTTCAAAATAATCGATATGACTCAGGTCTAATAGGTATAGGCCATGATTGAACCAAATAAGATATGGACAATAAAGAGTAGACAATCTGTCAAATCATCTTTCAAAATCCAGTATGAAACTGGTTCAAATCATAAATTTTCACAATAGATTCTTGCATTTAATATACAGTAATTTCTATCTACATTCATGAATGACAAAACAATTTACCTGCGAGTTGGTGACTGGATGAGAGTGACAGTCAACGTAACCACAAGATGAGAGCGACTGGAGTGGGCGTGAACCTGAGTAGCATCCTCATGACGATACATCATACCATGACGGACTAAATCAACAATCTCTACAGCTGTCGTTACACTTCTAAAATAAGTATAAGATGAACAAAAGTTAAAAAATTGTATTGATACAATCTTATCATTTCATTCACAGACATTAAGGGGACCAATTAAAGAATCAACAAAAAAAACTAAATGTAAGTTAGTAAACGTACCACACTTACAAAGAAACAGACCTACTGTAAACGCTCTTATTTTCGCGGGATTAATTTTTTTCGCTTCGCGGCTTCAAAACATATTCGCAGGATCTTGAATTCGCGCTGCACACTCTATAATCACAAAGTCATTTCCTTCTTCCCCAACTGTGAATGGTTTTATTTAACATATCAGCGACGACATTTATTGTCTGATCATAATTCTAGCTCTCGATTGGCGTAATTCAGCATTGTTTCGATCCAATCATGAGCTTTTGTGACATTTAGCGCAACTTTTATTTGCGGGGCAAGGACCGGGGGAATACGGCTATTCAAAGTGCATGGAATCGATCAACAAACCTTGGGGATCGACCCAACGTCTTAAAAACTAAACACTCACCAATCAACAGCAAAAGCAATTTATATTTCAACCAAAATCATTATTTGAATACCATCTGAAACTGTTAAAAAAATGATTGCATTGCTTTGGAACAAATTCTCGCGATGCATATGGTCTTAGAGCTCAAGCTTGCTTGCTCAGATGTCGCCCTCTATAAGTCAAATTATGCAATCTCTTTGCCAAAACGATGCACGCAATTGGACCATGGTTCAAACCTGCATTAAAATACATGCTCATGAATTCACGTTTTTAAATTCGTGCTCACCATTTGCAACGAAATCCGTGAAAATTTCCACTTTTACAGTAAGAGACATATATGTCTTGTGTCATCATTCCATGAATGAACACTTACCCTAATAAGGTGGAAAAGTGACTATCTGAATATAATGGATGAGATACTTTGCAGACTGTTGAAATAAAACAGAGAACCTCTGCTTAGTAATATCAATGTCGCTAAAATGTATTCTAGGGTCACAAACATCAATCAATGACTAGGAAGACTTTCAGCTAATGAACTTACCAAAATTTCCTTGTAAAGATTTATGGTAGTGTGTGTTATATCTCTAGTACACATGAACATGAAGGCTTTACCTGAGACTAAAGGGAGGTGCTCTCTGCTTGGCTGCTTATTAGTGAAGTGGCTTGGAAGTTCAGACATTCTTTCTATAGTCAATGGTATTCCTATTCATCTATTGTTCTATTGTCATTGGATGGCATGTGGATTACTAGGGAGCATGTACATTACATTGGTATGTACATTACAGCTGGCACTTCTATTTATTGGTTATTCAATAGTACATAACTAACGAGCCTTTAAAGTGCCATCGACTTGTCGACATGGCGAGATACGTTTTCTCGCCAAGTCGACTAATAAAAGGTTATATGTCGACATGGCGAGATACGTTATCTTGCCAAGTTGACTTATGAAAAGTTTCATTTCAACATGGCAAGATATTTTATCTAGCCAAGTTGACTAATAAAAAGTTGGGGAGATATTTGGACTCTCACCAGGCCTTGGACACTTCATATCTCGCCATGTTGACATAACTTTTTATAAGTAGCCTAGGCGAGATAACGTATCTCACCATGTCAACATATAAATTTCTATAAGTCAACTTGGTGAGATAATGTATCTCGCCATGTCGATGTATCGAATGTAATAAGGTTATCATGTAGACATGGCAAGATTAAGTATCTCGCCAAGTCGTCAAGTCAATGGCACTTTAAAGGCTGCGTATATAACAGTGTTAAAGGCTGCGTATATAACAGTGTAGACTTACCGTTGAGTTAAAGAAGTGACCTCCATTGAACCGTCATCCCCTGTGAAGATATCATGCCTTGATGTAGCAGGATTCAAGGTCAAAAGGTCACGGATCTCATTATTGTAGACTTCAACAACAGACACTTCTACCGTATGTGTATTGGGCTTTTCTCTCAGCAACCTATAAACACAATACAAACGCAATAGGAAGTGTAAAGGCTCAAACATTTAAGAAACCAACATTACTTTAAAAAAAATTACTACCTTTTCAATATGAAAAGAGAAATGACCAAATCAGTAAAAATGCTATCATACTATGCATACAATGTTTTGCACACTAATTCACAGCTTAACCCTAATTCTCCGAGGGGGGGGGGCATAATGGCCACCCTTGACAATTTTCACAATATATCTGCCATGCATAATCTTTTGACCTCGCCGCTCACTGACTTTTTACTTTCAAGTCTCGCGCAAATTTTGAGACCAAATTTGTGATGCCCGGGTATGCGGTTACGACATTACGCAACATTATGTAAGTGCAAGTCAAACCCAAAATTGCTCATAAATGTTATTTCATGTACAAATCCAATGCAGGTTGATAATTTAGCAAAAATTCATAAATGTTTCATTATTCATACTTTTACTGATTAAACTTAATCAATTTTGCCTTGTTTATGATCAGAATTGAGTCTTGAACGATTTCCATCGAAAAACAATAAATACAAAAAGTAAAAAAACAAAGAAATACATAAGAAACTAAAAAAAAAAACCAATAAAATACATAAGAAATCAATCTTAAAACCAGATTTTTTTTCATTCACAATTGTTAGGAATGCTATAAAGAATATTTTCACCAAAAAATAGCATTCTAGGAGCTTTATTGCTCTAGTGAATCGAGCAAAAAGTTATATATTAGCATAATTGATTCGTATAAAATAAAACATGAATTCAGTAAAATTTACCAATGCAACTGCGTAGATTACGTCATTCTCTACCATCATGCAAATTTTGGTGGTGATCGCGCAATCTGCGGCTGAGATACCCAAGGAACGACAAGAATCATAATACACAAGGAGAATCAGGGTTAAAGAGTGATCAAACTGGGTAAACTCAATCACAACACATGGCCTTTCCAAACTTAGCCCATTCTTAACCCATCCTCTATTAGAACATGGTAATCGCTATACAAAGCCTATTGACATTCAGAATCCAGGAGTCAAAAGATTAATCTCTTTACTTTACCTGAATAATTCCCTAGCAGCCCTCGGTACCACACCATCCTCTTCATTCTCATCTAGAATGGTTCTTGTCTGAGTCAGTTCTTGAGTATAGCGCCCTCCTAGCATGGTGTGTGTTTTCCCGCTTCCTGTCTGACCGTATGCCATGATGCATACATTATACCTGAAAACAAGACATAGGATTAGTCGATCCATTGGCTACAAGACATACAGGATTAGTGAATCCACTGGTTTCACGAAGACATAAGATTAGTTCAAACATTGGCTACAAGAACAAGATAGTTATGTATTATGTTGTTACTTTTTGAGATCGGAGAAAAGTTTTCCTCGCTCAGAAAAAAAGGTGCAGACTTTCAAAAGGGGTACATTATATATCAGAAAAAGGGCACATTTATGAGAAAAAAGGGCACCACAGCCATATAAAATGTTTATGACAATGAGGGGATTTATTTGTCAATTGGTTGTAGATACATTCATAATGGTAGTGTGTAAAAACACCTAAAAAGCTATTAGCGTGTGGGCCATCAAACATACATGTACATTTCTTTATCATCCTGATGTAAGTGTTAACTAGGGAGCACTTCTTAATTGCTGAACCAACCACAATTACACTTGTTTCCTACCGGTATCCAAGTAGCACCTGGATGAGAGTGGCAAAGTGTAGATTGACGCCTTTCAGCGCTCAGTGCATTCAAGGAATTAATCCTGCAAGGTACCCATTCACCTCACCTGGGTTGAGTGCACACAATGTAGATATTTGTTAAATATTACCAAAATTCAGATCCCCTTTTATCATCCAGGAATCTTTTAGGTGACATTCCACTAATTATCCTCACCACAGACAAAACAATACAGAGAATGCAATTGTGAGAAGATGAATAGCACCTATACAACATATTTCCTGGTGAAAGATATGGCACAAATATTTGGTAAGGTGCTTCATCATATACTTACCCATCAAGAAGAGATGTGAGGAGTGGTTTGACTTCACTGAATACTTCATCTTGGGATTCAGTCTGGTTATACACTCTTTTAAAAGGAAGAAATGCATATATTTAAACAACATCAATACATCTTAGATTTTCTATAATTTTATCATAGTCATGCATTCTGTAATTATTGACAAACACTTATATCTAATGTTTCATTTAAAAAAAAAAAATAATTTAAGTGCACATGATCCCTACTGACAGTTGAGCATGCATCAGATCTAAATGGAAGTGTTCTATTATCTACATGTACATTGGCAATCTTGTTTTCTGAGGAAATAAAAAAATGAATTTGTAAGGATTTGACCATGATGTCTAAATTTCTGCACAGCTGATCGATAAGCTGTACATATACTCTTGTGGTCTGCATTCTTAAATCACATATTCAATTATATTCAAACATTTTGCCAAGTACTCTATATAAACAAAACTACATGACTTTATCACCAAACACATTTCTCCTTTGCCAATATACAGTGCGTCCCAGAATAAACGAAACCGAGATTTAGCGATCATTTATCATAACTTAATCATAAATAGAATAGACAAATGACCTACCAATTTAAAGCTTAGAATCTCCTCTTTCATCTGATATTACTTAGGTTATTTCTTATTCACGCATGAGTGAGCAAAAACAATTTGAAGAAAGGATACCAAAAACTCATTTGGCGTATCTTTTGGGTATCTGGGTTTCAAAGAGAAAACCACATTTCTGAAAAGTTCAATATCTGCTCTTTAATTTGGTACCTCAATTACAGAAAATGGTCAAGAAATAAAAAAGTTCTGGTCATTTGAAATAAGGCTTGTATTTCCATAATTTCATGAGATAAACGAGTTTTCACCGGTTTCCTACAGAAGCTTTCGCATGGTGAACAAAAGATTTAATGCATGGCTGATCGTCAACAAAACGGAGTGTCGAGTGAGTTTGAAAGCCAGCCTGGAGAACCTCTTCATTTTATGAAATTATTGAAATTCAAGCCTTATTTCAAATGACCAGAACTTTGTTATTTCTTGACCATTTTCTGTAATTTAGGTATCAAATTAAAGAGGAGATACTGAACTTTTCAAAAATGTGGTTTTCTTTTTGAAACCCAGATACCCCCCGCCAAATGAGTTTTTGATATCCTTCCTTCAAATTGTATTTGCTCACTCATGCGTGAATGAAAAATGATCTAAGTAATATCAGATGAAAGAGGAGATTCTAAGCTTTACATTGGTAGGTCATTTGTCTATTTTATTAATGATTAAGTAATGATAAATGATCGCTAAATCTCGGTTTCGTTTTTTCTGGGACGCACTGTATAGTCTACATGAAAGTTTATGAATCTGAGATATAGGCAAAGTGGAATGTATCTGCCTCATGTGGTGAAGACACTGTGACTATGTTCTTACCTTTCAAATTCAAACTGACGGTTAGTTTGCGAATGACCAGGTCTGTTACAATCCACATTGACTGTTTCCTGCACAATGATGAAATTAATACTCTTTTCACTACAAAATTTTAACTTAAAGGACAAGTCCACACCAACAAAACTTGATTTGAATAGAAACAGAAAAATTCAACAAGCATAACACTGAAAATTTCATCAAAATCGGATGTAAAATAAGAAAGTTATGATATTTTAAAGTTTCGATTCATTTCACAAAACAGTTATATGCACATCTCGGTTGGTATGCAAATGAGGGAACTGATGACATCACTCACTCACTATTTCCTTTGTATTTTATTACATGAAATATGAAATATTTTTATTTTCTCGTCATTGTCATGTGAAATGAAGTTTCATTCCTCCCTGAACATGTGGAATTCCATTATTTTACATTTTGTGCTTCAGGCAAGGAGGTCCTAATCATCAAATTCGTAAAAATTGAAATATTGTATCATCCAAACAATAAAAAACAAAAGAAATAGTGAGTGAGTGACATCATCGACTCTCTCATTTGGATGTAACTGGCTCGTTCATATTACTATTTTGTTAAAAATAAGCAAAACTTTGAAATGTCATAACTTTCTTATTTTACATGCGATTTTGATGAAATTTTCAGCATTGTGCTTGTCTGATTTTTCTCGATTGATTCAAATCAACTTTTTTCTGAGGTGGACTTGACCATTAAAAGACGTTTTATGAATTTATATTTTATACTGTATTTTTGCTGGTAATAAAAGAAAACCCATGTTCCTCATTTCTCCCCAAAAATGGTTAATAAATTGCTTTTATTTACTGTTATTTTCCCCACCCTCACTCTCTCATGGGTTATAAGTACCTTTTAATTAAATTTCTTTAATTTATGAAAAAAAAGTAAATAAAATAGAGCAAACACAAAAAGAAATAAATACTTACATCATCTACAACACGAACCACCTCTAGGTTTTCCAAATTTCTGAGAAAAAAAATGGATTTGCAGTTTTTCAAAGATGAAAAATTACAAAATAACTGACGAAAAAAATTAACCCTCCCAAACCTCCCAAAAAAAGAAGCTGATTGCTGAATCTTGAACAGCAAAGAGGATTTTGTAAAAGAAGCATCCCAATGCTGAATATGCCATCAATATACATGTACATGTAAGTATAATATCGCACATTATTTTAAAACCTAAAGTATAATATTGCATTGATCACATATATTCTAATATTCACGTAGAATATCTAACTCTCATCACAAGTAACCCTAAAACATACTTTAAAACATCATTTCCTAGGGGGTTGCTCTCCAATTTGATGTATAGCAGTAACCCTATAAACAACCCACACTATTGTTATAATTGGAATAACGTTATAATATGAATGTCGATCAACTGTATCTTTCATAGAAAAGACAAAGAGTAGAATGGTACCTGTTAGATGATGTCTGAATGCCCGTGGAATCATACTCAAGAACCGGTCTCACTCGACAGTGAACTCGGATGTTTCCTCGCAGCTCCTGAATACACAAGGGAAAATATGGAAAGGGAATTTACTCAGTAAAAAGTGTGTTGTATCAAGCAACACATGTCAGGTTAACATTAATAAGAACATAAAATTCAAATAAGTTTTACTCTTTCAGAATTATTTACATTCTTTGAACTGTACAAGAAAAGCAGTAAAATGTGACTAAAAAGGTGTGTCAATAATATCACTAACGGGGCATTGCAAGAAACTTGCGATCAACACATGTCTATTTTCGGTCCCTAAATCAATCTCTTGCAATTAATTGAAAATTTGTGGTTGATTGTTAATCTGTTTTTTAAAACAAGTCCTGTGTAATTTGATTTGCAACAGTTATTCAATATTAAAATTGCAACAGAATATTTGCAAGTGATAGCATATATTTTCTTACAGCATGCCAATGTCATATTTGTAAAACAGAAATGATCAGAAAATTCAAGACTACTACTTTACACCCAGCCGAAATTCATCAATATCATCACAACTAATATCTAATTTATAACATACCACTAATGTATTATGAAGCTCCCTCCTCCGACTTTTCTCTGTCATGTACTTATCTTGGGCAGACACCAATTCACTCTGCAAAGAGTAAACCTTACGCTGCAACACTGGAAATGTGGAAATACACACATATTCATGAGAAAAAGGTTGTGCAGGGAACACATCATAAATGAATACTATGATTTACATGTAAGAACATTTGAATGGCACAACACAATCCTGTGGAGAATTGGATTGGATTCTCACCCCACCAAACCCACACCCATCCCATCCCTTGCCTTTCATTTCCCTTCTCTCATTCTCTCTCAATAATTATTTCATCAGTAACTTTTCAGAATTTATGAAAGGGTAAAACAATGAAAACAACTGTGATTGAAATATTTAAACTAGGGAAAGTCATTAATATTTTGCTTTGGTGAATACACTATTAGAAACTTAAAATTACAATTCAAAACACAAGTTTCAAAAGGCTGCTTTTAAAACTTACAGTTGAAATCGGTAGTTTCGGCATGCATGGATTGTTTTAGTCTCTCAGCCTCTGACAATGCCCAGTCTTCCACACTCTGAGTCACTCTTGTTGGCATGGTAACCATTGTTGACCTCAATGACCTCAGATCATCTTTGGCTTCCTGATACAGGTAAAATGCAAAACTAGCTTAGAAGTACAAAATAATAAATGCTAAATAGCCTTATTAATACTAATCTTAAGGCCTGGTCTCACCGCCCGAGCGTTGTTGGAGCGGTCATGGAGCGGTAGGGAGAGAGGGTCGAATTTCGCTCACACAAAATTGGGGAAAAAATTTAAAAAAAAAAAAAAAAAACAATCGAAATCAAAAATGGTGAACGGTAGCGAGCGGTGATGATTTCTTTTCTCTCCGCTCCACGACCGCTCCAACAACGCTCGGGTGGTGTGACCAGGCCTTTACTTTATAGTTGAATCATCATGATAGGTTTCCTTCTTTTATTGACCTTCGTGTAAAATGTTTTATGCTCTGTTGGAATGCCGGATTGTAGTGCTGTAGCTCGAATTGTTTACCGGGCTGAATCCTGCCGAGTTGGCATTGACCGGCTCGGAGCTTTTAATTAGAAATTAATAGTTTAGGTTTATATGAGCGATGTAGTGAACTATTCTGATTGTCCTCTTTGCGTTTTCTAAATGTAAGGATCGACGGTTACAGTACATCTGTTAGCAGTTATACATGTATTTTTATTCAAAGAGTAGCTTTTGTCTACAATTTCATTGCATTAAAAAATCAATATGTGGGCTATTAATTAGCGTGATGTATTCAATTCAATTTTGATTCCCAGAAGCTGGCTCATTGAAAAACGGCTCAAGAGACAATCTTGTACAACTGAGTATGTATTCAGGTTCTTCAAAACTTCACAAAGTTCCAAGTTACAATGTTAAGTGACCTTACATTGTACATGTATGAACACTCAAAGAGTTAGGACGGCGTTCTGTCGATGGTTGAAGAATTACTGACTATTCTCCCCCAGTTTCCCATATATACAGTGTATATCTGTAAGGCGTGGTTTTGCCTAAGACTGCTGCGGCGCATGTTCGTTTGGATTAGCCAGTAGTTAACTGGGGGTGTTTAAGAATTAGAAACATACTAAAAGTTTGATGTAATGTCATCTCTCATCCCTCACAACACATACACACTGATTATAAACTACACTGAAATGAAGAGACATACATGTAAGTGTAACTAAAATTAATGTTTAAATTATCATCATTTAATTAAATTGTTTAACTAAATATCAACTAAATGTTAACCCTATCGTCCCTAGCCTTAAGCCACATCTACATTGTAATGTACTTGCCCATTGCAATGGCCAACGCTCTCTCCTCCACCACCATTTGAATAGACGAAGCTCAAAAACAATACCGCACTACATTTTGATATGTCTCCTTCTCAAACTACAAATCTGAACTGCCCACAACTACCAAAAAGCATGAGGTCCATGCCCCAAACCCTGATATCCCATAATAGTTTCTTTGTTTTTCACTGCATCCATCCCATAACAGCTACAAGAGAGGGAGAGAGAGGGGGAGAGAGGGAGAAAAGAGAGAGAAGTAAGGAAGAAAGTGGTCATTGTGCATTAATGCACTACACTGATAGATTTATGGTCCAAGGGAGCAATAAAGATCCCTTGATCCAAGACCAGAAGCCTTGGAATGGACATGAATGAAAAGTAGTAATTTTGAAGATAGTATAACAATTATGAATGAAAAAAAAGGCAGAATTACCCAAAAATTCTCAAGCTTACATATCTACAGTGTAGATTTATGCAAATTGATCTCTTGCAACTCATGGCAACAACATAATATAAAACATAAAATTATATAAGGGTGAAAGCCCTCCACTTGGAAACTGGAATTGACAAATAAAATATTTACATATCTCAGAAAGTTTCACTCATCCCAATCCAAAGATGCGGACAGCCATTTCTTCTAACCAGAAAACAACATGATGGATAAGATGTGAACATGTGTAACATGCATGTTCTAGCTGTGTCCATGGCCATAGCCATGTACTTATAATTCTGACAGGTTTTGAAATGTAGGATTTACTTGGGACCAGAAAACTACAGGTGTCATGTGCTACTACCCAAATTAAACACATATGAAAGTTGCATGTACAGTGTAACCCCCCCCCCTGTATTATTACACAAGTGACATACTCACAATTAGCAATGTTAACTTTCAAAGAGATCCCTTTATATGTTAAAGGTCAATTCCACCCCTGAAAATGTTGATTTCAAAATTTAGAAAAATATCCAACAACCATAATGCTGAAAATTTCATCAAAATCGGATGTAAACTAGGACACTTTTCACACTGCACTTTTTGTCCTAAATTGGTGAGGCTAAGGTGGGGTCTCAGCCCCACCAATTTCCCGGGGTTAAGCTTAGCCCACTTCGTTTTCACACTACGTTTTAGCAAAGTGGGCTACAATGTAGCAGAGTAAATAGTTCGGTACTATCTGGCCCTGCAAAAAAGCAGGGTTAGCCGGCTTATTGTGGTGCTAGCACCACGATTGCGGTGCTAAGAGATGCAGTGTAAAAACGAAACAGGGCTAAGGAAAATGGGGTTAAGCATTAACCAACCACAGAAGTCGAATTGCACGTTAATCACGCTCTATATGGTAAAATCATCAGTATTCATGAGCTGTGGGATAGTCCGGGGTTAAGGCATTAACCACGGTTGAGCAGATAGTATGGGGTTAAGAAAGACAGTGTGAATCGAAAAAAAGATAGTATGGGGTTAAGGATAGTCCGGGGTTAAGAATAGTATGGGGTTAAGGAAATGCAGTGTGAAAAGCATACTAGAAAGTTATGACATTTTAAAGTTTCGCCTATTTTTCACAAAATGGTTATGAACAAGTCAGTGACATGAAAATGAGAGTGGATGATGTCATTCACTCACTATTTCTTTTTGTTTATTTTTGGAATCGTACAATAACAATATTTCAATTTCTACAAATTTGACAATAGGGACCAACTTGACTCAACCATAAAATGTTAAAACAATGGTAATTTACATTTTCAGAGGAATAAAATTTTCTCTCACATGACATTGAGGGGAAAATTAGAATACCTCACATTTCATGTAATAAAATACAAAGGAAATAGTGAGTGGATGATGTCATGACTCATCAGTCTGTTCATTTGCATACCAACTAGGATGTGCATAAACTATTTTGTGAAATTAAGCAAGATTTAAAATGTCATAACTTTCTTATTCTACTTATTCCACAAGTTGTTGGTTGAAAATTCAACTCTCAAAAAGGAAATAAGAGTGAATGAAGATAAAATTGGACTATGTATTTTATAAAATGTACTAATATAGAAACTTGGATTGAGAGGTTTTCTGTTGAGTGTTGAAAGAAGGCTCATATCTCTGCAAGTCTGCGTTCAATGGACCATATTGCATGAAATTTATACCAATTATTAGTTGTATAAAACAAATATAAGTTTGCAATTCTAAAATTATTCAAAATATGATTTGGTAATTTTCACATTATGCTCATATAAAGTGCCATTAACATTTTTTGTGGGAGACGCTGTAGAAAAAATAAATGTGAAGGTCTGAGCTTTGTAATACTGTAGGCCTATACATTTAGTCTCTACTTTTAAATTCTTGAAAACATTGCTTGCAAAGTTCTTAAAATTGCCCTCATATCTGGGCAAACAACTCACCCGGACATACATGTACAATTGGGCATATATGTTTGCAAGAAAAAAAAATCATGCAGATACCTTGATTTTTTGTAGAACATTCCTGAGTTCATCTGAATTTGCATGGCCTCTCTGCTGTGCAGTGCTGAGTGATGTCTCCATGTGAGATGAATGCTGCCTTTCCTTCCCAAGCTCAGTCTGGAGCTGTTATAATATCAAAATCCAGCAAATATTTGCATCATATCAGCAATAAACAGGTTATTATAGAAGTATTAAATGACTAAACAGTAACTAAATATTCACACAAAACGATCAGGTATTAGTGAAACTAAGGTCACACTAATTTTTTACTTCACCATGTACACTGTTATTCAATTTGTCACAAATATTGTTTTTTTTAATTTATTTATTTCCATTTAAAAAAAAAATCACATTAATCCTTTCCACGCATACTGAGCACCTATGCACACTCTTTGCATTTCATGCTCAAACAATCCTTCGTTTCCCTCCCTGAAAATACTCCATCAAATGCAGAGGCATGGCCAGCACGCAAAGGATTTATAGAAATACACATACCATGCAAGTTATTCAAAACAATATGTGTACATGTAAGGCGTGACTGCTGCGGCATATGTTCGTTTGGATTGGGGAGTGGGGGTGTTTTACAAATACAAGAAATAAAAACATGCTGAAATGTTATGAAGTGCCATATCACCCTCACACTACATACACTGTACACACTGACAATAAACAAAACTGTGAAATGAAGTAAGAACAAAAGTGTAACTAAATATTTTAATTATCTTCATCATTTCATTAACTTGTTTAACTAAATATTAACCCTATTGCCCCAAGGCCATATCTACATTATAATGTACTTGCCCATTCCAATGACCACCACTCTCTCCTCCACCGCCATTGAACAGACGAAGCTCAAAAACAATAGTATACAGCACTGCACTTTGATATGTCTCCTTCCCAACTAAAGTAAAGATCAAACCTATCACTGACTACCAAAAAGCATGTGGTCCAAGCCCCAACCCTGATATCCCATAATTCACTGCATCCATCCCATAATAACTGTATGACACTAGTGTATCTCTAAAAACAAGGATCCAAGAGAGAGGGAGGGGGGAGAGAGGGGAGAGAAAGGAGAGGAGAGGGTAAGGAAGAAAGCGGTCATTAGGTGGTTTCAAACCGCCTCGATCACAAGAATCCCCGTTAAATTACGAGAACTTTTTAAGGCTAGAAAATACCCGTTGATTATTCCTGCATTCACACCGCCCCGAAACACATCCTTCGGGATAAGTTCCCGAAGTTACGAGCATGCGCAGTATGGTCTGATAAGCAGGCAAGGCGCGAGATTCAAAATCACTAGCCCAGCAGTCACCCACGCCGCCGCGCCCAACGACACGCTGGGCTAAAAGTTCCCGTAATTTGCTTTCACATCGCCAAAATACCTGCGACCTTGGAAAAATCCCCACGAAAGTTCTCGTAATTTCGCCAAGTACCTACTATTTAGCGGGTATTTTCTTTCGGGGAAATTACGCGTAGTTTGCTTTCACATTACCAAAATACCTGGTATTTTCTGATCGGGGTAAATTTCCCGATCAGAGAATACCTGGAACTGGCGAACTTCGAGGCGGTCTGAAACCACCTATTGTGCATTAATGCACTGCACTGATAGATTTACTGTCAAAGTGGGCATTAGCCTTAAACCTCTGATCCTTTGATAAAGACCAGAAGCCTTGGCTTGGAAGGGACATGACAGTTTTAAAGTACAAATGCTCATTATGGAAAAGATACATGTATGATGTACAGTGCAACCCAAAAATTCTCAAGCTTACACATGTACAGGTATGATATTATATAGATGTATGGGGAGATTAAGAACCATAATAATGAAAAATGAAAAGGGGCATCCATTGTTTTAAAAAGCTCATGAGGATTAACACTTCAAGTTCAAACCCCCTTCCAAATGGGAAGGTCTTAATATCAAATTAACTTTTGACAAAACTAACTTACCACGAGATGTGCAAGTTTGAGATGAAGAATTGCATTTTCAGTCTCGAGAGATATAATCTTTTCATCTTTCTCCTGAAATTAAAAGAGAGAAAATTACGGAGTATTACACCATCAATGCAAAACTCAGCTGGAGTATTGAACCTACAATGTAATGGCACAATAATCAGTGTTGAATACTAAACAGGAAATTCACCATGTCAAGTTGGTTTAAAAAATGAACATGTTCTCATTTATGAAGTACAGGGGCCGATTGCATGAAAGGGTCTTTCCAAGGACCGTCTTTCGTGTCGCCCATCTTTTATGATACGCTATAAGCAGGGTGTTCCTGAAATTTATGATAAAGAATAAGATTCTTTAGCTTGCTTTTAAATCAAATTTTATACAATTTCATGATATATCACATCATTTTATAAACAAATATTTTGTTTATTATAGCGGACGAATGAAATGTATTTGCAGATGATTTATTTAACATGCGTTTCACATGGCGCATCATAAAAGATGGGCGACACGAAAGACCTTGCAAAGACCCTTTCGTGCAATCGGCCCCTGATCATCATAAACGATTGCAACAGAATCCCAGACTCCAGGGTCCTGTTGCATGAAAGGGTCTTTCGTAGAACCGGTCTACGTAAGAACGAGATATCGCTCAACTGTTTCACAAAGCCGATTTAGGCGATACAAAGAATAGTCCTTGGAAAAGACACATCCAGACATGTCCTACGTTGGCATGATCTTCTTTGCACACCGCCCACCACCACTGGCATTGAGAGAATATGCCATACGGCAAGCCACACTGACTGACATATCACGTTTAAACATTTTTGGGGTTCATGCGATTGCACCCTGATGCATTTTATCTGTTTGATGTGCCAAGTTACATTTTATATGAGGACTGTCATAAATTTCAGATCGTCTTGCACGTGAAGATGACCCAAAACGTCCGGGGGGGGGGCACTCTAGTCTGCTGGGCAAACCCTTCGCTCGAGTTAAGGGTCTGAATGTGCAGCCAACTCATGCCGTGTACTGAAGGCTCTCTCGCGAACAGCAAGTTTGTGCTAGTCTTTGCGTGGAGGCACACTTGTTGATCAAAGTTCCAATGAGGGTCTGTGTCTGCATACTAGGGGCACTCAGTATATAATGCATAGTGGGTATGTGCTGCAGAGGGGACCCCCATTTTTACACTCAAATTTCTGTTCCAAGGCATAGCATTTTTGTGCTATTGAGAAAAAGAACAGAGAAAGCCGCTCCAAAGCATAGCATTTTCTTCTTAACGAGAAAAAAAGAGAGAAATCCGCTCCAAAGCTTCGCAAATTTTTCGTTACGCCATTCCGGTCGCATTGATTTGCTACAATAAGCTGCAATTTTGATGAAAAGCGGCCGTAGACCACTGTCTGGCCATCGCCTCCGCGCGAACGCACCGGGCGGCCAATCCGCCAGGATAGCTGCATCATACACCCATATCCGTTCCATAGGGATGCATACGCACTCACACGCCGGCGATCCGTTCCAAGGACCCCCATTTTCACAAACATTTGTAGTTCCGAAGCCTGTTCCGAGGACCCTCCTTTTTACAATAAGCCTGCTCCAAGGCCGTTTTTTGTCTCACACGCAGCACACCCCCACCACTTTTTTGGTCGAGTGCCCCCCCCCCCGGGCCAAACGGTTGTCATTTTAACTTCTCTGGGGTATATAATGCAGGCCCATATAATTTTTTTGTTTTCTTTTATTTTCTCACATTTTCTCCCTCTTTTCCTTTTTCCCCAACCCTTTTCCAGTGTTTTTCCCCCACCAAACTTGAAATATCGCAATGGGCATCAATCTCTTTGCCTCATGCTTTATCATTAGATAAGCAACATGAAAACAATTCTTAAAAAACAAATTGTGAACATGGTACATGTAAAGAAAACAAGTTTATATCGTTCAGCAAAAAAAAAACTAAGCTGTTACTAAACATGCTAAATCATTTATTTTTATTTCATTTCTATTATCATTATTTTTTTTTTTGCTGAGATTACTTTTAATCAATTTTATCCTATCTCGGAAGAATGGTCCTACTCCTAGGATGTGGACTACATATCACTCATCTCGTCATGCAACAGGCCCCTGAATGAGCTCGGAATAATGTCTTAAAAAGGGCCTTGCTTAACTTGTCAAGATTTAAAGGGGAATGAAACCTTTGGAACAAATAGGCTTGTGTAGAAACAGAAAAATCAAAGAATAAGAATAAAGAAAGTTTGGGAAAAACCGGACAAATAATGAGAAAGTTATGAGCATTTGAATAATGCAATCACTATGCTATGGAGATCCTCCTATTGGCAATGCGATAAGGATGTGTGATGTCACTGATGAACAACTTTCCCTTTGGTGGACTATAAAATACCCTAAAAATGTCTCTTTTTGCTTTTTCTTATGATGATACAAACTCTTTATCCATGATGTATTCTTAAAAAATATGTATTACATGCCCTCATGTACAAAGAACACATGATCTATGGATAGATGTGATAAAAGAGGCAATTCAAAGGAAATATATACTAAAGTAATGGGGAGAGTTGTTCACAAGTGACATCACACATATTTGTCGCATTGCCAATTTGCTATCTCCATAGCATTAGTGATCGCAATATTCAAATGCTCATAACTTTCTCATTATTTGTCCGATTTTTCCTAAACTTTTGTTGATCTGTTTCTTTGATTTTTCTGTTTTCACACAAGCTATCTTGTTCCAATGCCAATGGTTTCATTCTCCTTTAATAAACACATACAAAAAGAAATGAAATAAATTGAACCAACAAAATAAATCGTAAAAAGACATTAAAAAAAAAAAAGGGCAAGGAAGGAAAAAGAAAGGAGACAATTCATTACTAATAGTATAGTGAGTGATTGTATTACCAAACGCACGCATCATATGCGTCAGAAAATAATCTAGGCCTAATAGTAATACGCTCAAACCAGGCTTTGCAACATCCTTTCAAAGGGAACTTGATGTCTTGAATAGAGAAATGATGAAAAATTATCAAAAACATAATTTCGAAGTCTTTATATCTTCAAAACAAATATGGTCAAAATAGCTCATCAATGACTTCATTGTTTTCCCAACTTTTCCCACAGAAAACACACATTCGGTAATACTTACAATACCTTTTTCAATTGACCAAAATATTTCACTTGCGAAGAGAGTCCGATTGGAAGCTGATGACGTGATGTCGTAAAAAATGAGAAACAATTAGCCTACGGCAAAATTTCTGCATATTTATATTTTGTAGAATTTTATTGGAATAATGTGTTTGATATGATCAAACTCATGAAAAGTGTTCGGTAATACTCGTAATAAAGCGCCCATCGGCAGGCCGCGTGAGATTGAGAGCAGCTGAGCTGAGGAGAGCAGCTGCGGGCTAGGTGTCGGCCCTGCCTCTGCCCAGGGCAAGCGGTGGCAGACGTTACGGTACATATTTCCGACTCACCTGCGCCTGCGCTGCGGTGGAGAATTTACGTCAAGACAAGTCAGGATTATTGGTAAATTAAAACTGGAAAAGAAATATTTACCCTCAACTTCTTTTTGCACTGTTTCACCTGATCGGGAATGAAGTGCCTTGCATCGAATTCTAGCGGCATTTTAAATAGTCAAATCTCGTTCAGAGATCCATTCAGATATTGCCAAATTGAAAAGAAGCGCCAGTCGACTCTGAAGAACACTTCGCCGGTGCCTGGGCCGGCCGGCCTAATATGATATGCATGCGATCGCGACTCGCAGCGGCTGGCCTCGGTGCACGTTGGGGGTGGGGGGGGGGGGGCGATGCCAAAAGTGGGGGGCTGACAATGCAAAGAAAATGTCATTATTTACGTTTTTGTACACAGTTTTGGGGAAAAAAAGTGGGGGCTGGAGCTCTCTCAGCTCCCCCCCCCCCGCTTCCGCGACCCCTGGATATCACTTTCCTTATATCATGGTAGTAACTCGCAAAATAAATGAGCTCAATAAATGCAGAGAGGAAATCTTCCTTATGTAAAGAACATGATAAGAGGGGATATTCTCTGAAGGGCGTGTGCTCCACAAAAACACAGAGGAGCCTGTCTCAGGCAGAGAGGAGAGTGATGCGCGCCAGAGAATTTTCACCAGCATCAGAAAATATAGGCAAGAACAAGAGGGAGAGAAGGGGAAAGAGGAGGGAGAGAGCGTGGATGATGTGTCCATGGGGAGAGGAAGAGAATTACATAACAAGCATCTGCGTAGTGATGCGGGTCTTAATTTGGAACAGGGTCGTGACAATAAACAAGGGTCAACGTATAACCCAAGGTGGTTTGCCGCTAATCCGGGAACAAAGCCGAACAGTTGTTTTTCTCAAAGTCCATTACGTAAGAATGTGTTTTCCACTCACTATTTCAGAAAGAAAATCATGCAGATTCCGTACATGAACATTAGGTCTACATGAAACTATTACGGAAGGAGAACCATCTTCCCATTCCTCTGTTAATCCTTCGTTATCGCTTCCTTCGGGCAAAGGAACGATATCTGACATCAATCGGCGAGCCGCCAGGCGAAAGTTAGAGCCCGCTTACATAACGCGATAATCCCGTTCGAAAAATCTGAGGTCAGAGATTTATACCAGTAAAGTATAGTGCAATTGCACATGACACAAACAAATAAATGTGGAAGAGAAATAAATATGGAAATAAGTAAGGCTTAGAAATAAGAGAAAGCAAATGATGAAAAACAATGGAAAATAATTATGTACAAGGAAAGAATATATATATATAGGTTCAAGGTTCAAGGTTTTTATTCATATCAAGCATACCACACTTTCAACAGTGTCAACAATAATATTATACAAAACAAACAATAATATCATACAATACAAATTAT
The DNA here is from genome assembly GCF_018143015.1 of Lytechinus variegatus. NCBI lineage: Eukaryota > Metazoa > Echinodermata > Echinoidea > Temnopleuroida > Toxopneustidae > Lytechinus > Lytechinus variegatus. The sequence continues at coordinate 9,568,715 of NC_054743.1, forward strand.
TATAGGTAAGCATAAATAAATGTCGTAAAATATGAAAAGTATACTTAATATATTAGAAAAAAAGTACTAAAATGCATTCTTGTAAATTGTTGTAATATAATGACAGTGAAAGAAAATGTGAGGTGAAGATATGGGGAGCCAAAAGTAAAAGCAGAGCTTGTTGGTTGAAGGCTCCAAGGAATATGCAGTGAGAGTCCCGTAAAAATATCAATACGACAAGAGGGAAAAATAAAAGGGCAAACAAAAAGTAAACAAAAACTAGGGATACACAAATACATAAATGATGAGTAGGAAGAAATAAGAGTAGAAAGCAACAAATTGAATTGAATTCGAGCCTGTAGGAAAATGGAAATAAACATTGCTAAGAGTGGGAAATGGAAAATTTATGGCATAAGGCAGCAATAAGATGAATGGACATCTTCCAAGGATTAAGACAACCCACGCGCAACGACGATAAAGGAGCAATGAAAGAATAAGACATAAAACAAATCAATTTGGTATAAACCAGTAGAGCAAATGGAATGAGGCTATAACTAATTAAAAAGGTACACAACTGTGTTCGTGCTAAGTATAGTCCTTGAGAAGATGGTGTTTCAGCTTTCGTCGAAAGACATATATTGAGGGTGAATGTAATAGATCATCATGGAGGGCATTTCAAAATTTAGGGCCTGTAAAAGTGATATTCCTTTTGGCAAATGAAGTTCTTACACGAGGAAGATGAAACAGATTACTTTGCCGAGTAGGATATCCATGGACACTGCTATTTTTTGAAAAAAAGGGAGGCAATAACAGAAGGTATATCATTGGCATATATATATATATATATATATATATATATATATATATATATATATATATATAATAGAAATAATCTGCTTCAATATTTTGAGAGCAACACTCAGAAGTTGTACACCTCTCCCCCACGCCCCCCAAAAAATCAAAACCTCTTAATTTGTCGAATATTACTTCCCGTTTTGAAAATGAAGTTATAAAGCGGGTGTCTACAAAACTAAGACCTAAGATCTAAGACCTAAGACCCCATATACATACTACCAAAAAAACTACAAAACTAAGACCCAACCAACTACAAAACTAAGACCCTGTGTAATACTCATTGGTATGCAGCCTAGTCTGTACTCCAGACCCAGTTTGGGAAATACACTTCACCTATCCTATGTACTCAATACAAAACTACAAAACTAAGACCCAACCAACTACAAAACTAAGACCCTGTGTAATATTCATTGGTAGGAGTCTAGTCTGTACTCCAGACCCAGTTTGGGAGAAACACTTCGCCTATCCTATGTACTCAATACAAAACTACAAAACTAAGACCCAACCAACTACAAAACTAAGACCCTGTGTAATATTCATTGGTATGAGTCTAGTCTGTGCTCCAGACCCGGTTTGGGAGAAACACTTCGCTTATCCTATGTACTTCAATACAAAACTACAAAACTAAGACCCAACCAACTACAAAACTAAGACCCTGTGTAATATTCATTGGTATGAGTCTAGTCTGTACTCCAGACCCAGTTTGGGAGATACACTTCACCTATCCTATGTACTCAATACAAAACTACAAAACTAAGACCCAACCAACTACAAAACTAAGACCCTGTGTATTACTCATTGGTATGCAGCCTAGTCTGTACTCCAGACCCAGTTTGGGAGAAACACTTCGCCTATCCTATGTACTAAATACAAAACTACAAAACTAAGACCCAACCAACTACAAAACTAAGACCCTGTGTAATATTCATTGGTAGGAGTCTAGTCTGTACTCCAGACCCAGTTTGGGAGAAACACTTCGCCTATCCTATGTACTCAATACAAAACTACAAAACTAAGACCCAACCAACTACAAAACTAAGACCCTGTGTAATATTCATTGGTATGAGTCTAGTCTGTGCTCCAGACCCGGTTTGGGATTAACACTTCGCTTATCCTATGTACTTCAATACAAAACTACAAAACTAAGACCCAACCAACTACAAAACTAAGACCCTGTGTAATATTCATTGGTATGAGTCTAGTCTGTACTCCAGACCCAATTTGGGGGAAACACTTCGCCTATCCTATGTACTAAATACAAAACTAAGACCCAACCAACTACAAAACTAAGACCCTGTGTAATACTCATTGGTATGCAGCCTAGTCTGTACTCCAGACCCAGTTTGGGAGAAACACTTCGCCTATCCTATGTACTAAATACAAAACTACAAAACTAAGACCCAACCAACTACAAAACTAAGACCCTGTGTAATATTCATTGGTAGGAGTCTAGTCTGTACTCCAGACCCAGTTTGGGAGAAACACTTCGCCTATCCTATGTACTCAATACAAAACTACAAAACTAAGACCCAACCAACTACAAAACTAAGACCCTGTGTAATATTCATTGGTATGAGTCTAGTCTGTGCTCCAGACCCGGTTTGGGAGAAACACTTCGCTTATCCTATGTACTTCAATACAAAACTACAAAACTAAGACCCAACCAACTACAAAACTAAGACCCTGTGTAATATTCATTGGTATGAGTCTAGTCTGTACTCCAGACCCAGTTTGGGAGATACACTTCACCTATCCTATGTACTCAATACAAAACTACAAAACTAAGACCCAACCAACTACAAAACTAAGACCCTGTGTATTACTCATTGGTATGAGTCTAGTCTGTGCTCCAGACCCGGTTTGGGAGAAACACTTCGCTTATCCTATGTACTTCAATACAAAACTACAAAACTAAGACCCTGTGTAATATTCATTGGTATGAGTCTAGTCTGTACTCCAGACCCAGTTTGGGAGAAACACTTCGCCTATCCTATGTACTAAATACAAAACTACAAAACTAAGACCCAACCAACTACAAAACTAAGACCCTGTGTAATATTCATTGGTATGAGTCTAGTCTGTACTCCAGACCCAATTTGGGGGAAACACTTCGCCTATCCTATGTACTAAATACAAAACTACAAAACTAAGACCCAACCAACTACAAAACTAAGACCCTGTGTAATACTCATTGGTATGCAGCCTAGTCTGTACTCCAGACCCAGTTTGGGAAATACACTTCACCTATCCTATGTACTCAATACAAAACTACAAAACTAAGACCCAACCAACTACAAAACTAAGACCCTGTGTAATATTCATTGGTAGGAGTCTAGTCTGTACTCCAGACCCAGTTTAGGTGAAACACTTCGCTTATCCTATGTACTTCAATACAAAACTACAAAACTAAGACCCAACCAACTACAAAACTAAGACCCTGTGTAATATTCATTGGTATGAGTCTAGTCTGTACTCCAGACCCAGTTTGGGAGATACACTTCACCTATCCTATGTACTCAATACAAAACTACAAAACTAAGACCCAACCAACTACAAAACTAAGACCCTGTGTATTACTCATTGGTATGCAGCCTAGTCTGTACTCCAGACCCAGTTTGGGAGAAACACTTCGCCTATCCTATGTACTAAATACAAAACTACAAAACTAAGACCCAACCAACTACAAAACTAAGACCCTGTGTAATATTCATTGGTATGAGTCTAGTCTGTACTCCAGACCCAATTTGGGGGAAACACTTCGCCTATCCTATGTACTAAATACAAAACTACAAAACTAAGACCCAACCAACTACAAAACTAAGACCCTGTGTAATACTCATTGGTATGCAGCCTAGTCTGTACTCCAGACCCAGTTTGGGAGATACACTTCACCTATCCTATGTACTCAATACAAAACTACAAAACTAAGACCCAACCAACTACAAAACTAAGACCCTGTGTAATATTCATTGGTAGGAGTCTAGTCTGTACTCCAGACCCAATTTGGGAGAAACACTTCGCCTATCCTATGTACTCAATACAAAACTACAAAACTAAGACCCAACCAACTACAAAACTAAGACCCTGTGTAATATTCATTGGTATGAGTCTAGTCTGTACTCCAGACCCAATTTGGGGGAAACACTTCGCCTATCCTATGTACTAAATACAAAACTACAAAACTAAGACCCAACCAACTACAAAACTAAGACCCTGTGTAATACTCATTGGTATGCAGCCTAGTCTGTACTCCAGACCCAGTTTGGGAGAAACACTTCGCCTATCCTATGTACTAAATACAAAACTACAAAACTAAGACCCAACCAACTACAAAACTAAGACCCTGTGTAATATTCATTGGTATGAGTCTAGTCTGTACTCCAGACCCAATTTGGGAGAAACACTTCGCCTATCCTATGTACTAAATACAAAACTACAAAACTAAGACCCAACCAACTACAAAACTAAGACCCTGTGTAATATTCATCGGTATGAGTCTAGTCTGTGCTCCAGACCCGGTTTGGGAGAAACACTTCGCTTATCCTATGTACTTCAATACAAAACTACAAAACTAAGACCCAACCAACTACAAAACTAAGACCCTGTGTAATATTCATTGGTATGAGTCTAGTCTGTACTCCAGACCCAGTTTGGGAGATACACTTCACCTATCCTATGTACTCAATACAAAACTAAGACCCAACCAACTACAAAATTAAGACCTTGTGTAATAGGCCTACTGTGTGTGTATTTGAGTTTTGTCAGACATGTATCAATCAGATATGATTATTTACGTCTGGGATCAACCTTAAACGCCACCATCCGAAAGACGTGACGACCAGGGTTCGAACCTCTGCACCAATTTCTTACTTCCCCATGTAGCTTGGATTACAGGCGCACACCACAACGGTATGCAGCTTAGTCTATTTCCAGACCATGATATTTAGAAAATCTTCAAACCTACCACTTGATCCTAATAGTCTGTACTTGCGACAAAACTACCTGAGACCACTTGAAAGGGGATTGCTACTCACATATGTTTTTTGTCTGCTTAACAGGCAAGACAATGCTATGACTATAAAGAAAGTTCATTTATTAATTTATTCATTTCAATTGGATTGCTACAACAAGGGTATCTGTATCAGTCGAAAAGCTGATCGCAAATTAACACTTTACAAAAAAAAACATTCAACATCCAATCGTAAAGCTCAATTCACACTAATTCTCTACATCATATGAAATGGTGCTTGTGTTAAACTATGACCTGCATTTCTATCACGAAAACCCATAATTTATAGTACATGCTGCCGAACAACATAAAGTAGTAGTATGGTATTTATTCAATAAGAAAACTGGCAAAACAGTCCAAAGACTGAAAAATCAAGTGCACACTATAAACAAAGGCAAAGTACAATATCATAAAGATGAAACAAAAGCAAAAAATTACAACTAACCGATAATCATATTACACAATCATAAAAGATATACCGAAAGAAAAAAAAAGAAACTTTAAAAAGTAACATATTAATCAATGAAGCATGGACAAACGTCAAGAAGTGTGAAAGTGTAATTCGAACAGAATGCAACTAGGGCATTAAATGCTATATTACATGTATAACCATGTAATATGTGAACAAAAATAAAGGGGAAAAGAGAAAGGGAGAGGGAAAGTGAGAGGAAACCAGTATTACGGGAATCATAAATATAAAAAGCAAATGAGAAAAGGAAGAGAAAGAAAAAAAGAGAGGATGAGATAGGATGAATGGTGAAAAAGAGTGACAAGGGAAAAGTGGGTGGAAAGAAACAAAAAGGAAAGATAAAGGAGGGGCAGATAAAGGCAAAACATGGAAAAGAAGACCAACAGAAGGGGGGAAAATAGTAGGAAAATATGGACGCAAAGCCGGTTTTAACCTTGGAAAAATATAGCAGTGAGTTAAAAAAAAATGTGCCAAGAATACGTCAATAAAGAGAAGAAAATGTGTGGCCGATGAGATAATGGCAAAAAAAATGGGCATTGGCACGAATTAAAATTAAGTATATGCATACATGAGAGTTAACTGTTACATTCATTTGATCTAAAAAAATAAAAATCAATGGATTTTGACTAATCACAATGTAGCACGATGGAAGGAAAAAAGAAGAAATCCGAGACCATGAGAGAGTGAAAAGGAGAGAAGAAAGCAGAAGAAAGGGCAAGGAGATCGGGGGCCAAAGAGGGAGAGAGAGAGAGAGGGGGAGAGTTTGTTTATGTGTAGCGATGAAAGTTTGAACTATTATACATAAATCCGGGACATAGATACTGGTAGATTAAAACCATAGATCAGTATACAAACCATAGATCAGTATACAGGTGTACACAATTAGAATAAGGTGTCTCCAATCATTAATTACAGATTAAAATATTAAAAGTTTTGTACTTTTGTATTGAGTGCATAGGATAGGTGAAGTGTATCTCCCAAACTGGGTCTGGAGTACAGACTAGACTCATACCAATGAATATTACACAGGGTCTTAGTTTTGTAGTTGGTTGGGTCTTAGTTTTGTAGTTTTGTATTTAGTACATAGGATAGGCGAAGTGTTTCTCCCAAACTGGGTCTGGAGTACAGACTAGGCTGCATACCAATGAGTAATACACAGGGTCTTAGTTTTGTAGTTGGTTGGGTCTTAGTTTTGTAGTTTTGTATTGAGTACATAGGATAGGCGAAGTGTTTCTCCCAAATTGGGTCTGGAGTACAGACTAGACTCATACCAATGAATATTACACAGGGTCTTAGTTTTGTAGTTGGTTGGGTCTTAGTTTTGTAGTTTTGTATTGAAGTACATAGGATAAGCGAAGTGTTTCTCCCAAACCGGGTCTGGAGCACAGACTAGACTCATACCAATGAATATTACACAGGGTCTTAGTTTTGTAGTTGGTTGGGTCTTAGTTTTGTAGTTTTGTATTTAGTACATAGGATAGGCGAAGTGTTTCTCCCAAATTGGGTCTGGAGTACAGACTAGACTCATACCAATGAATATTACACAGGGTCTTAGTTTTGTAGTTGGTTGGGTCTTAGTTTTGTAGTTTTGTATTGAGTACATAGGATAGGTGAAGTGTATTTCCCAAACTGGGTCTGGAGTACAGACTAGACTCATACCAATGAATATTACACAGGGTCTTAGTTTTGTAGTTTTGTATTGAGTACATAGGATAGGTGAAGTGTATCTCCCAAACTGTGTCTGGAGTACTGGTCTTACACAGGGTCTTAGTTTTGTAGTTGGTTGGGTCTTAGTTTTGTAGTTTTGTATTGAGTACATAGGATAGGTGAAGTGTATCTCCCAAACTGGAGTACAGACTAGACTCATACCAATGAATATTACACAGGGTCTTAGTTTTGTAGTTGGTTGGGTCTTAGTTTTGTAGTTTTGTATTGAGTACATAGGATAGGTGAAGTGTATTTCCCAAACTGGGTCTGGAGTACAGACTAGACTCATACCAATGAATATTACACAGGGTCTTAGTTTTGTAGTTGGTTGGGTCTTAGTTTTGTAGTTTTGTATTGAGTACATAGGATAGGTGAAGTGTATCTCCCAAACTGTGTCTGGAGTACAGACTAGACTCATACCAATGAATATTACACAGGGTCTTAGTTTTGTAGTTGGTTGGGTCTTAGTTTTGTAGTTTTGTATTGAGTACATAGGATAGGCGAAGTGTTTCTCCCAAACTGGGTCTGGAGTACAGACTAGACTCATACCAATGAATATTACACAGGGTCTTAGTTTTGTAGTTGGTTGGGTCTTAGTTTTGTAGTTTTGTATTGAGTACATAGGATAGGCGAAGTGTTTCTCCCAAACTGGGTCTGGAGTACAGACTAGGCTGCATACCAATGAGTAATACACAGGGTCTTAGTTTTGTAGTTGGTTGGGTCTTAGTTTTGTAGTTTTGTATTGAGTACATAGGATAGGTGAAGTGTATCTCCCAAACTGGGTCTGGAGTACAGACTAGACTCATACCAATGAGTAATACACAGGGTCTTAGTTTTGTAGTTTTGTATTGAGTACATAGGATAGGCGAAGTGTTTCTCCCAAATTGGGTCTGGAGTACAGACTAGACTCATACCAATGAATATTACACAGGGTCTTAGTTTTGTAGTTGGTTGGGTCTTAGTTTTGTAGTTTTGTATTGAGTACATAGGATAGGCGAAGTGTTTCTCCCAAATTGGGTCTGGAGTACAGACTAGACTCATACCAATGAATATTACACAGGGTCTTAGTTTTGTAGTTGGTTGGGTCTTAGTTTTGTAGTTTTGTATTGAGTACATAGGATAGGTGAAGTGTATTTCCCAAACTGGGTCTGGAGTACAGACTAGACTCATACCAATGAATATTACACAGGGTCTTAGTTTTGTAGTTGGTTGGGTCTTAGTTTTGTAGTTTTGTATTGAGTACATAGGATAGGTGAAGTGTATTTCCCAAACTGGGTCTGGAGTACAGACTAGACTCATACCAATGAATATTACACAGGGTCTTAGTTTTGTAGTTGGTTGGGTCTTAGTTTTGTAGTTTTGTATTTAGTACATAGGATAGGCGAAGTGTTTCTCCCAAACCGGGTCTGGAGCACAGACTAGACTCATACCAATGAATATTACACAGGGTCTTAGTTTTGTAGTTGGTTGGGTCTTAGTTTTGTAGTTTTGTATTGAGTACATAGGATAGGCGAAGTGTTTCTCCCAAATTGGGTCTGGAGTACAGACTAGACTCATACCAATGAATATTACACAGGGTCTTAGTTTTGTAGTTGGTTGGGTCTTAGTTTTGTAGTTTTGTATTGAGTACATAGGATAGGTGAAGTGTATCTCCCAAACTGGGTCTGGAGTACAGACTAGACTCATACCAATGAATATTACACAGGGTCTTAGTTTTGTAGTTGGTTGGGTCTTAGTTTTGTATTGAGTACATAGGATAGGTGAAGTGTATCTCCCAAACTGTGTCTGGAGTACAGACTAGACTCATACCAATGAATATTACACAGGGTCTTAGTTTTGTAGTTGGTTGGGTCTTAGTTTTGTAGTTTTGTATTTAGTACATAGGATAGGCGAAGTGTTTCTCCCAAACCGGGTCTGAAGTACAGACTAGACTCATACCAATGAATATTAGACAGGGTCTTAGTTTTGTAGTTGGTTGGGTCTTAGTTTTGTAGTTTTGTATTGAGTACATAGGATAGGTGAAGTGTATCTCCCAAACTGGGTCTGGAGTACAGACTAGGCTGCATACCAATGAGTATTACACAGGGTCTTAGTTTTGTAGTTGGTTGGGTCTTAGTTTTGTAGTTTTGTATTGAGTACATAGGATAGGCGAAGTGTTTCTCCCAAACTGGGTCTGGAGTACAGACTAGGCTGCATACCAATGAGTAATACACAGGGTCTTAGTTTTGTAGTTGGTTGGGTCTTAGTTTTGTAGTTTTGTATTGAGTACATAGGATAGGTGAAGTGTATCTCCCAAACTGGGTCTGGAGTACAGACTAGACTCATACCAATGAATATTACACAGGGTCTTAGTTTTGTAGTTGGTTGGGTCTTAGTTTTGTAGTTTTGTATTGAGTACATAGGATAGGCGAAGTGTTTCTCCCAAATTGGGTCTGGAGTACAGACTAGACTCATACCAATGAATATTACACAGGGTCTTAGTTTTGTAGTTGGTTGGGTCTTAGTTTTGTAGTTTTGTATTGAGTACATAGGATAGGTGAAGTGTATTTCCCAAACTGGGTCTGGAGTACAGACTAGACTCATACCAATGAATATTAGACAGGGTCTTAGTTTTGTAGTTGGTTGTGTCTTAGTTTTGTAGTTTTGTATTGAGTACATAGGATAGGTGAAGTGTATTTCCCAAACTGGGTCTGGAGTACAGACTAGGCTGCATACCAATGAGTATTACACAGGGTCTTAGTTTTGTAGTTGGTTGGGTCTTAGTTTTGTAGTTTTTTTGGTAGTATGTATATGGGGTCTTAGGTCTTAGATCTTAGGTCTTAGTTTTGTAGACACCCTTATAAAGCTGGGTTTATTATGATGAGATGAATAGCCAAGCATCACTGATTTTAAGCGTGTAGAGATCCCGGCAGAAGTCCCCCAATAATAAAAAAAAATCTATTGCTCAAAATGCCATGTATTTTAAAATCACCACAGATATCACAAAACAAAACTTAGCCGTAAGCGCTATTGTCAAGATTGTCGGTGAAATTGACAGATAAAGCAGGTTATACATAAGCTTGAATATTTTCCAGAGGTGATGGAGGGAAAATAATGTATGGATTGAGCATGGAACGGGGCTTGGAATATCCTGTTGATATCGGGTGATCCAAAAGAGTCTGTTCCGGGCATAGACTACCTCCATTCTCTGAGCGAATTGATGGAAGCAAAATGTAAGAATTAAAATGATTGGTTAACATTGGTTTGACTTTTAAAAAAAATGAGCCAGAAGGTCACACTTGTCACCTGTGTCTTTGATACGTTACAAAAATGAAGCCCAGAAAAAATTTCGTTCAAAAATAATTATTTAGTGCTTCAAAAATGGAATTATAAAGTGACCGGAAACATCATCTTAATTTCATCCCATACACTTATGTGCACTATTTAGGTGTCTATAAGACGCCTATTTACAAAATCGGGGTTTAATTGGCCTTGTAGTTTTAGCTTTTCATTCTCAATAATGGTTGTTTTCAGGGTTTATTAGTTCTAATACATGCACTTGGACACATGTTTCATCTTGGTTTGAGAATTTTTTAAATCGGCTGCTCACAAAGTTAAACAATACCTTTAAGTTGACGAGCTATAACTTTGACAGCATGGAACTACAACAACATGCCGACAAAAAAATAAATGATGTAGTTTTCATTTCTCTTGCGATGGAGGATGGAAGAGAGAGAGAGAGAGGGGAAGGGGAGGGGGAGAAGAATGTATATTCGGGGAATTTATGAGTCACAGGCCGGAGAGTGCTGCGCGAGGGCTGACCACTTTTTGACATGTTTATTGCCCGGGAATGGGAGTAAATGGCAGCAAAGAGTATTGTCCTCTCGAACATGATGACCAATAGACTAGTATGAGAAATGAAGTAGGATCATCAGTGTTTCCACTCTTCCCGAAATTCGGGAAATTTCAGGAAATTTTGACTTTTTCCAGGAAAGGTTCGGGAAATGAAAATATTCCAGGAAATTTCGGGAAATCCGAAAATTACAATTAAACAACAATTAAACGTAGAAACTATCAATATTCCTATTCAGGTTACATTTTAATAATGTTTTACAGCCCAGGGGCGGATCCAGCCTTCGCCAATAGGGGGGGGGGCCGGAATTTTTTTCAGCCATATTTTCCCCAATCGGCCGCTCAAATATGATTTTTGCCGGGATTTTTTCTTTCTTTGAAGGGGTAGTCCTAATGGTCACTTTTTAGCTTTATGAAACATAAATGTATAATACCATAACCCTTATTTATATAATGCGAGCGCGGAGCGCGAGCTAATTTTTTTGGAAATCTTATGTACTTATTCCTAAAATTTTGATTTTTCTGGGAAATGTTTGTCTTCCCGAAAAAAAGATGTGTATGCAAGGTAATGATTACTATACGAACGTAAAGAGTGAGCAGAAATGAAGTGATGGAAAGGGTACTGTTAAATACTTGCTTGCAATTAGCCACGAAGACGTTACACATTTTTAAAAATCAAATAATGCGAGCGCGAAGCGCGAGCCGAAATTTTTTGACATTTTTACCTTAGCACGTTTTGTTTAACAGAATAGGTATATAATTAAACATGCGAGCACGAAGTGTGAGCAAAAAATTTCGAGATTTAGACCTACTGAACAAGACACTCTATTCAATTAGTTTTGTAAATCATGAAAAGGATGAGTAAGTGGGGATCTTCCTTACATTAATAATGCAAGCGCAGAGCGCGAGCAGAAAATTTTTGTATACGTTTTGAACTGTTCGAAATTGTACCTGTTATGGACTGCTTGCATTTAGCCATGAAGACGTTACATATTTCAACATTCAAATATTGTGAGCGCGAAGCGCGAGCTGAAAAATTTTGACCTTTATTACCTGAATAATGGAAATGCTAAGCACTTTTTGTAATCTTGGAAGGACTCTAAGTATATAAACTAAACTTTATTGATGCGAGCACGAAGCAGAAAAATTCTGGACACTCTATTCATGTTTTGTAAATCATGAAAAGGATAAGTTATTTAACCGCGAGCAGACACTTTTTGATATTGTGATCTGAAACTGGATATTATGGAAGCTTAAAAGTGCCACCGAGATGTTGAGATAATTATCTCGGGAAGTCGACATCTTGATAGCAAAAGATAAGATGACGAGATCCTGGATCTCATCATGTCGACATCTTTTAGAAGAGATGATGAGATGACAAGATCCCGGATCTCATCATGTCAACATCTTTTAGAAGAGATGATGAGATGACAAGATCCTGGATCTCATCATGTTGACATCTTTTGGAAGAGATGATGAGATGACAAGATCCCGGATCTCATCATGTTGACATCTTGTAGAAGAGATGATGAGATGACAAGATCTTGGATCTCATCATGTTGACATCTTGTAGAAGAGATGATGAGATGACAAGATCCTGGATCTCATCATGTCAACATCTTAAGAAGAGATGTTGAGATGACAAGATCATCTCATCATCTCATCATCTTTTCTACAAGATGTCAACATGATGAGATCCGGGATCTTGTCATCTCAACATCTCTTCTAAAAGATGTTGACATGATGAGATCCGGGATCTTGTCATCTCATCATCTGTTCTAAAAGATGTTGACATGATGAGATCCAGGATCTTGTCATCTCATCATCTCTTCTAAAAGATGTCGACATGATGAGATCCAGGATCTCGTCATCTCAACATCTCTTCTAAAAGATGTTGACATGATGAGATCCAGGATCTCGTCATCTCAACATCTCTTCTAAAAGATGTTGACATGATGAGATCCAGGATCTCGTCATCTCATCATCTCTTCTAAAAGATGTCAACATGATGAGATCCAGGATCTCGTCATCTTATATTTTGCTATCAAGATGTCGACTTCCCGAGATAATTATCTCAACATCTCGGTGGCACTTTTAAGCTTCCATAGGATATTGATTTAAATAGAGAACAATCTGCGTATCTGAATTAACGTGTGTTTTAGATTTCGACCTAGAATTTGGGTATTCTAAGTACCTTTCTTATCATGAAAATCAATAAAGCGAGCGCAAAGCGCGAGCTAAAAACATATGATATTCCGATCTAACAAAGGGTCAATTTAAGCTCTGTATTGCAAACACTTAATTTGTCGGAAAATTGTGAATCCTGATGGATGACAGTTAAAAAAGAGCTGATGTATTTTATTATTATTACTTTGAGTTTTTACATAGGACCGGGACATTCTATAAGCCAAGGGCATTATGTCATCATAAGAAAATGATGACTATCTTCCTATTTCTCTTCCTAAGCATGAGAGCGCGAAATCTGTTAATATTATGGCCTGAAAACCGGACATTTAAAGTACTTTTGTAATTATGCATAAAATGCATGATATCTATCAATGCGAGCGGAAATCGCGAGCCGAAATTTTTGATAAACTGTCATCAGAGTAGTTTGATTTAGAATTAATATTGGGATATACATAACTCACTAATCAAAATGCTAGCGTGCAGCGCTAGCTGATACGTTTTGACAATCTGACCTGAATAGGGAACTTTTTGAGAACTTTATGGAATACAGGAAAATAATAGGTACCTGACAAATCAAATTTTGCGAGTGCGCAGCGCAAGCAGAAAATGATAATATTCAGACCATAACACAGACATTTTTACAGAGCACTTTTTAAAAATCAATTTGTAAATCAAATAAAATAATGAAAGTTCAATTTCCCAGCTGAAATATGTTTTGTACATTGACTTCAAAGATTGATATTTCAAGCTCCATATTGAGCAAGTTATGCAAATCCCCTAAAAGACAATAAGAGCGCGAAGCGCGAGCGAAAATTTTATATCCTAACAAATAGATTTTTCAAAAAATTAATTTCAAAGTCTTCCCCATATGTTATTTTATTCAATCATGTTCCTCCTCTTATGTTTGCCTTTCTTCTTTTCTCCTCTCTTTTCCCTTCCTTTTCTTTTTTCCTTTCTTTTTCCTTTTTTTTCTTTTTTTTGCTACGCCAATAGGGGGGGGGGGGGGGGGCCCGGGCCCCTCGGGCCCCCCCTGGATCCGCCTATGCAGCCATATACGTAGCTCAAAGTTCCGCTCGCGCTCCGCGCTCGCATTTGTAATTTTGTTCCTTTAAAGAGGGCGTGAACAAAAGAAATGCTAAAATCCTTGATTTTGGCCACCTAGGCCGAATTTAGGCTCGCTGTATTATTGCCAGATTTTCGTTTAAAATCAAATTTGAAAATTCCAGGAAATATCTATGAATTTCATTTTTTTCATCAGTTCTTTGTAATGTAACCATTTTATTTTGTTTGTACTTTTGTACTTTTTTGTACTTTCTACTTGTTTTTGACTGGTTTGAATAAATTCAATTCAATTCAAATTTGGGATTCAGTTTCGGGAAATTTATTTTTGAGCTGTAGAAACACTGAGTAGGATGATGGGATGATGTTTACAGACTTTAGGTGTATAGAGATCCTGGCAGAAATCATTACAATCAAAATGTTCCTAATGGGCAATTATTGCACAAAAGTCACCAAAGGATATCAGTCACAAAACTAACTTGGTGAGCATGCACAGGTGCTATTTTGGATTTTTCTCTTATAGTCAAAATGGATTGTACAAAAGATATTCTCTTCAGATGAGATGAAGTGAGCTTGGAATATGACGTGTGATCCAAAAGAGAGATGAATGATGATGGAAGCAAAATGTATGAATTCAATTGACGACGTTCCCATAAACACGTGTTAACTATTAAATTCGGAATAGATAACTGTTAGAAGTCTCTGACAGAACTTAAAAGTCAAGTCCACCTTAGAAAATTGTTGATTTGAATCAATAGAGAAAAATCAGACAAGCACAAAGCTGAAAATTTCATCAAAATCCGATGTAAAATAAGAAAGTTATGACATTTCAAAGTTTTGCTTATTTTTAGCAAAAAATTATATGAACGAGCCAGTTACACCCAAATGAGAGAGTCGATGATGTTACTCACTCACTATTTCTTTGGTTTTTTTTATCGTTTGAATTATACAATATTTCAATTTTTTAAGATTTTGACGAATAGGACCTCCTTGCCTGAAGCACAAAATGTTGAAATAATGGAATTCCACGTGTTCAGGGAGGAATGAATGACAATGACGAGAAAATAAAAATCATAAAAATACAAAAGAAATGGTGAGTGATGTCATCAGTTCCTCATTTGCATACTGACCGAGATGTGCATATACCTGTTTTGTGAAATGAAGCGAAACTTTAAAATGCCATAACTTTCTTATTTTACATCCGATTTTGATGAAATTTTCAGTGTTATGCTCGTTGAATTTTTGTCTTTTTATTCAAATCAAGTTTTTTGTTGGGGTGGACTTGTCCTTTAATGTTCATCCCTCTTTAGATGGAGGGTGGTAACAAGAGAGGGGAGAGGGGTACCAATTCAGTCAGGGAGTGTATGTGCTGCCCCGCTGGCGCCGCGCCCCGCTGTGCGAGCTGACAAATGACCACTGTTTGACATGTTTATTGCCCCCAACGGAAGTTGCAGTATCCAAGGGTTATCTCGAACACGATCGATGAGTAATAAAATGCAAAGTTGAGATGAAATTCTGAAAATACTACTTGTTTAAAATCATTATTCAGTGTTTTCTGACAGAAATGAGTTATATTCTTAATTAGATTCATAATCCCACTGAACCCGGGGCCCCCAAAAGTGTCCTTGTGGTGAGGCTCTTTTAGTAAAAAAAAAAGTATTCTTAGGTCTGTGAGTTGATTCCCAGGTCTAATATATCTTTCAAATGATTAAATTCAATGTTATTGATCACCAAAGATCATCAAATAAGTAGGTCTATTGCAATTAAAGCCTTGGAATTGATTGAAAGGTGCATTTTTGATTGATTGCTGGTCTTCTTCTTGCAACAAAAAATTGAAAAATACAGTGAACCATCCACAGCAAATGTAAAATGGATTTATTTGCAATAATAATTTATTGTAAATCATTTTTTGCACCTCCATCATAGTGTGAGCACATCAAGTAATACTACAAACACACACCCACACACACAAAAAAATCCAGAAATGGATATATGATTGACATGGAAATGCCTCTGTGAGTTGTAACCCCCCCCCCATTTTATTGCTTGTTATAAGAGCAGATACAAACCAATAGCGCCATCTCGAGTCCTCACCTAATCATACTTGGCCAGTTTCCTGACCCATAATGCTAGTGTAGTCTAGTAACATAGACCCACTTGAATGATAAAATGCTACTTAACAACTCAATATATTTATACCACAATAATTGTGTAATACCAAGTAGCAAAACAATTACCTTTTCTCTCAAAACGTTTTGTTTCTCTATACAAATAAGATTATAGGTCAATTTATTCTCTGTAGTATTAGTAGATATCTGAAAAAGTATATTTTAAGACTATGTATTTAAAACACACAGTCATGAGACCACACACAGTTCTCTCCCCCTTTAAATGGAATAATCTGGATAGATTTACCCTTTCTAAGTTTCTGCTTGTCATAATTTCTATCTCCTTTTCTTAATACTCCTACTGAAATCCCCTCTTCTCTATTGTCTCTCTACCCCCCCCCCCCACCCCCTCTCCCATCTCTCTCTATTAATTCTGGAAATTAAATACACATATCGTAAATTTTGCTGTAGAATTCCCCCTCCCTCCTCTCTCTCGACCCCCCCCCCCCTCTCTCGATCCCGATCTCTTTATTTTTGGGGGCATTCATTCGTCTCTCCTATTGCTCCAACCTTCCACCCATCAGCTATATAAAGCTACAAACATTAAAACCTGTACATTTTAGTTGTTATCCATTTATGGCACTTTATTAGAACATACAGACTTTCTCAAAAGTCTATTTCAGCTGGTTATTCTCTGTCATAAAGTACTACTATTAAAGTCATATAAAACATGATTTCATATCCGATGGAAAATTTTTGAAACAGCATTAGCACAACATGAGCTTTTTTGTGTAAATCTGTGAGAAAATGACACTGTAGGTGATTTTTCTCTCACATTTTTATGCACTTATTCCATACATTAAAATATTCAAATATTAATTACACATACAAGTATTTGAAGTTGAAATAGCATCTCCCTTGTATTGCAACATATTGCAATAATGAGATATTCTTCCTCACATAACAGTATGGAAAATTAAGGAGAATTAACACATTGCCAACATAACACATATCATTTCAAGAAACAATTTTAATTTACCGGTAAACAAAAGTTCCTCTAAACTCCCTGGTTAAATTCCTGTTATGATTTCATCCACCTGCATCAAATTGTTTAGTGAGTCTAATTTTACTGTATTATCAGAATTAACAATTATTGAAAAAATTTATTGCATAATCTAATCCAACTTATTGCAGGATGATAGCAGGCAAGTTTGTTCATCTCCTCTTCAAATATGCAATCATTTAAGAGTGACCTGAATTAGAAAAAACTAAACTTTGTTCTTGATTAAGTAGATAAAAAGTAATACAGATGGTTAAAGTGATCTTCAAAAATACTGATGGTTAAAGTGACCTTCAAAAACTGGATCACGATTCATTTTTAAACAGACAGATTCAATGTCCTGGTTAAATAAAACTTGATGGCAACATCATTTACAAGCTTCTTTTATAAACTACTGAAATGAAAACACTGAGAACAAATTTGATATAGAATCTGAGCATTCCAAGTGTCATGAGAAAGAGTACCATGGACACACTGTGCAGGGGTGGGCTTCAGTCCCCATCCCCCTTTTTTCCAAACCATGTACAAAAATGTAAAAATTACCATCTCATTGTGATATTTTGCAAAGGTCAGTCCCCCCCCCCATCCACTTTCAAAACCATTCCTCAACCCTGCATATGGTCATAATCTTCTTACTATGCACAAAGTAAATTTATGAGTGGGGGGGGGGTGGCATTTCAAAAAGCAATTTCTCAGATGAGTTCCTTCACAACTTTTACAAACGCTGACAATCAAACTGCGTTCAATATAGCATTCCTCAATCTGATGTAAAGTTATACAGCGATGTATAGTTCACCTGTAAATCTCAATTTGTTATCCATTTCTGGCACTTTATTAGAACATACAGACTTTCTCAAAAGTCTATTTCAGCTGGTTATTCTCTGTCATAAAGTACTAATATTAAAGTCATATAAAACATGATTTCATATTCGATGGAAAAATTTTGACACAACATTAGCACAACATGATCTTTTTTGTGTAAATCTGTGAGAAAATGACACTGTAGGTGACTTTTCTCTCACATTTTTATGCACTCATTCCATACATAAAAAATTTCAAATATTAATTATACGTACAAGTATTTGAAGTTGAAATAGCATCTCCCTTGTATCGCAACATATTGCAATAATGAGATATCCTACCTCACGTAACTACATACAATAACAGAATGTAGAATTAAGATGAATTTACACATTGCCAGCATAACACATATCATTTCAAGAAACAATTTTAATTTTCCGGAGAACAAAAGTTCCTCACAACTCCCTGGTTAAATTCCTGCTTTGATTTCATCCAACTGCATCAAACTGTTTAGTGTGTCTAATTTTACTGTATTATCAGAATTAAAAAATGTTGAAAAAATTTATTGCATAATCTAATCCAACTTATTGCAGGATGATAGCAGGCAAGTTTGTTCATCTCCTCTTCAAATATGCAATCATTTAAGAGTGACCTGAATAAAAAAAAAACCTTAACTTTATTCTTAATAAAATAGATAAAAAGTAATACTGATGGTTAAAGTGACCTGCAAAACCTGGATCACGATTCATTTTTAAACAGACATTGATTCAATATCCTGGTTTAATAAAACTTGGTGGCAACATCACTGACAAGCTTTTGTTATAAACTACTGAAATGGAGATGCTTGATTGGCTGAGAGAAAATTTGACATTGAATCTGAGCATTCCAAGTTTCATGAGAAAGAGCCCCACGGCCATGGACACACTATGCAGTGGCCCTGGAACCGGGAAGGGGGTGGGCTGGGTAGGCTTCAGCCCCCCCCCCCTCCAACTTTCTTCCAAAACCGTGTAAAAAAATGTAAAAATTACCATCTAATTGTGATTTTTTGCATGGTCAGCCCCCCCCCCCCTTTCAAAACCATTCGTCGGGCCTGCATATGGTGATAATCTTACTATACACACTATACATTTTTGAGCGAGGGGGGGGGATTGCATAAAGCAATTTGATGATTTCCACAACTTTTACAAACTAATGAAATCTTCGCACCTGATAGGCTCAGAGCAAGATCATCAGTGAAATCACTGTCAAGATGCTTTGTGAAAATGCTTTCATGATACATTATGTAATAACATTGACCTGAATACAATCATGTAGATTTCATTATTCCATCAGATAGGCTGTTAAAATTAACTATAAGAACATTTTTTGGGGGGATTGCCCATCAGGTAGAGTAATGGTCCAGGGAAAAATTTTACTTCTCAAATTTGATAAGCATATCTGGTGGGTGTTTCATAAAGCTGATCATAAAGTTACGCATGACTTTGCGTACAACTGGGACATGTGATAAGTCAGCTACAAGGGGATACCTAGATCATTTAGCATGAGAAAGGGTCACAAGTCATGTGTAAAGCCTTTCCTTATCTTTATGAAACACCCACCTGGTTGTAAGATAAAAGCTTTCAATAATGTTTTGTACAGTCCTATGTAAAAAAAAAAAACCCTGCTAAACAAAAGAAAAATTCTGTGTAAAATTATGACTGCTACACAAAAGAAATTTTGTGTAACAAGTCATAAAAATGTGGAGAAAATCCCAATGCAATAACAGGAAAACCATTCAGTGCTCTCATTATTTGATGTTCTGAGTTTGACACCAAGTTCATGTACTGGTGCTGTTTGGTAAGAAAGTTCATTTGGAGATGATGTAAAACAGTCAGTACTCTAGTTGCTAGCTTACTTTAATACAAGCTGCTACAATTTCCTGGCTGTCTGGTTAAACTAAACCAAACCCTATCATATATGAAATTCGTAATCTTCACATATCAGCAGATTGAGGCATATAACAAGAATAAAGATGCGTGTAACAGACGCTTGTGTATGCACCAGCGTATAGTTCATCTGTAAATCCCCATCATTACATTGAGAATGGAAAAAATGATCGTAATGAAATTCAATGGGATAACAACCCATAGCACTCAAAAATTGATGAAGTGATATACTCCATTGTATAGTTTATTTGTATATCCCAATCGTTTTCTTGAGAAGGGAAAAATTTATCACACTGAAATCGAATTGCATTCAATATAGCATTCCTCAATCTGATGTAAAGTTATACAGCGTTGTAAAGTTCACCTATACATCTCAATTCTTATAACGAGAAGGGGAAAATGATAAAGATGATGTTGTTTTATGGTAAAGATGGTGTTATCTTGATGAGTTTGACAGAGCAGCTTCACGGATATCATAGGATGATCCTGCATTGAATCTAAGAGGAACTACACCCTCTTTGTCTGCTGAAAGCACAATCCAGCGAGATCCTGGAGTGAAAACAAAGAAAGCAAATGAAAAGAAGATATTTAAAAAGCTCAAGACAAAAGAAAGAAATATCTTGAAAAATTTTATTCATCTGACCAATTTGTTGATTCAATCTAAATTTACTAATATTTCTCAATAAAATGTGATCTCGACTAAGATTTTTGCCTAAAGACCAATGGGAATACCAGTTTGCCTCTTGAAGTAACTTCATAGCAAGACTCAAATAACAGTATATTTAATAACATCAAGGGCAACTTCTCAATTAAAAAGAGCACATCTATCTACATTGGAAGACAGTACCACAGAGGGAATAACTCCCTAGAGGACATCTAACGTAACCAATAACTCATTCAAGGTGACTCTGAATTACTGGGGGTGTTGTCCTTCCAAAGAGAACAACCTTGAACCATTACTGTAGCTGACCTTTATTTTGACAAAAGGAAGCAAGTTGCATATGAATAGAAATTTGAGTTTTCAATATAATTTTATTGTACAGGTTACATATAAAATACTGTTCCTGCTACATGTATGAGATACAAGTGTTTACGTTTTATGTAAATTAAGGACACAGAAAATTCATCTTTTAATACTTGCTTCTTTTGTAACGACAAAGCAAATTACCCTTTTAATACTTGCTTCCCATTTAAAAAGAAGTATAACTCTCATAATGGTAGTATTTTACTTATTAAAGCTTCGTGAGATAAACATAGGATGAAGCTTTGATTACCAGGGGCGGTATTCTGAAAACGTTCTTATCTTAATTTTGTTCTTATCTACGTCACTTTCTTAAATTGGTATTCTGAAAACGTTCTTATCTTTTTCTTATCTTTTGTTCTTATCTTTGTTCTTATCTTGCTCTCCACCCAATGCTGAGCGCGTAAATTTACAACTCGCGCATATAATACCAAAGCGCGCTAAAAGATAAGAACAGAATGTAGATAAGTGGTATTCTGAAAACGTTCTTATCTTTTTTCTTTCTTATCTTTCATGATATTTAAGATAATATTTAAGATAGCTAGAGGGTTATCACATCTCACGATGTCCGCGTTTTTTCTTGCTCAAAATCGATGGCCTCTAGTAGTAACAAGTACCCACAAGTATTCCTCCCACCATTTATTTCATTCACCCTTTATTTTGCCCGTCTCTTTTTTCTATCCCTTCTTTCTTTTCCATTTTTTATTCCTTTCTATCTGTCTGTCTTTCGTCCTTTCTATCTGTCTGTCTTTCTTCCTTTCTATCTGTCTGTCTTTCTTCCTTTCTATCTGTCTGTCTTTCTTCCTTTCTATCTGTCTGTCTTTCTTCCTTTCTATCTGTCTGTCTTTCTTCCTTTCTATCTGTCTGTCTTTCTTCTTTTCTTTCATTCTTCATTTATATCTTTACTTTTGTTATGTTTGAATCTTTTAATTTCTTTTTTTTCTTCTGCT
The DNA here is from genome assembly GCF_018143015.1 of Lytechinus variegatus. NCBI lineage: Eukaryota > Metazoa > Echinodermata > Echinoidea > Temnopleuroida > Toxopneustidae > Lytechinus > Lytechinus variegatus. Next base: position 9,590,676 of record NC_054743.1, read on the forward strand.
TTGTTTCATTTATACTTCATCTTTCTTCCTTTTTTATTTTCCCTTTTCGTTTTATCCCTTTCTTTTTTTTATTCTTTACTGAGTCTTTTTTCTGCTTTCCCCCCGTTTCTCTTCCTTTTCTTTCTTTTTCTTTTTTCTTTCTTCCTTCACTTGTTTGTAATCTTTATTTTTCTTCCTTATTTTTCTTCCATTCTTTCGTTTTTATACATGCTTTTCCTTTTTTAATCATTCATTTCATTTTCCCCCTTTTTCTTCCTTCCCTTTAATAATTCTTAGTTTTTCTTATTTTTTTATTTCTGCTGTCTGACACTTTTGTGTCCTTTTTTACTTTCTTTCTTTTTTTTTCTTTATTTTGCTCATTCTTTTTTCGTTCGTTCTTTATTTACTCTTTTTCTTTACTTTCTTTCTTCCCTCTGTCTTTCTTCTATTAACTTTTTCTTTATTCTTTCCATTGATTTTTTTTCGTTTTTTTTCCCAACTTTTATTTTCCCTTTCGTTTTCTTTTTCTTTCTTTCTTTTTTTATTTCTTTCTTTCTTTCCTTCTTTCTTTTTTTTCTTTCTGTCTTTCTTTCCTTATGTCTTTCTTTCCTTATTTCTTTTTTTAAATTTTTTTTCTTTATTCTTTCTTCATCTTTTTGTAGTCTTCATATTTACGTCAAATATCCTTTCATTTTTTTCTCTCATCTTTATTTCTTTGTTTAATTTTCTTTTTTTTTCTCTCTTCCTTCACTTTTTACATTTTTATTCCCTTTTTTCTCTTTCTTTTTTTTCTTTCTAACTTTCTTTCATTCGTTTTTTTTTTAGACTCTTTCTTTTTCGGTTCCTTGTTAATTTATTTTATCTTATATTAGTTGACCTCATTCTATTTTTGTGTGTATTCCTTTTAGTTAATTTCTTTTTTTTTCTTCATTTTTATTCCTTCACTTTATCATGGATAATTGTTCTATTTTTTCTTCCTTTTCCTTCTTTTATTCATTCTATTTTCTTTCTTTTTTATTTTTGAATTCTTTTTGCTTGCTTTCTTTCGTTTACTCTTTATTTTTTCATTATTTTCTGCTTTGTCCCTTTCATCTTTTTTTTTCTGCTTCATTCTGACCCTTTTCTGTCTTCTTTCTTTCATACCTACTTACTTTCTTTCTTCATATTTTGTTCTTTATTCGTACCTGCTTTATTTACTTTTCTTATTTTTTTTTTGCACGTGGACGTCTCGAAATAATAAAATCAGTCATTGCGTATAAAATGCCCATTTCGCGCAATGCGCCAGAAACGGTGAACGCGCAGCGCCCATGATATTCTCTTCACATAAGGAACGCTTCTATTGGTTAAACTGCCAATATAAAGCGCATTTTGCTTGGTAAAATCTTAAAAATGGGCGTGTTGGAGATAAGAAGGGGGCAGTCCTTACAGAGATAAGAACGCGTTAAGAAGATTTTCAGAATACCGATTTGCAATGATTTTAGCGTCTTCTTATCTCAGTGAGATAAGATAAAAGATAAGAACAAAGATAAGAACGTTTTCAGAATACCACCCCAGGGCACCATCTTACAAAGAGTTACGATGATGCAATCAATGGTAAATCTATTGAAATCCATTAGTGTCATAATTTTTTCTACAGGAAATTTGTAAAATGTCCTTTGTAAACAAAGGAGAACACACCAAATTATCAAGAAATCAATGAATTCATGGATATACATTTATATCTAGAAAATCTTTTGAACAATCATGCATTTTATATGTTGGCTGTCCATAGTTTCGATTGATCGGATAATCGCAACTCTTTGTAAGACGGGGCCCAGGTGTCTGTTTCAGAAAGACATAAAACTATAGTAATTCAACCATTATTGTAACTACAATGGAAACCTTAAAGAGAAATGCCAGTAGTTGCAGTAAACACTGATTTCATGAGAAAGTCTGTAAAACCAGGCTTAATTGTCAGTATATCATCGAGGATCTACATCTGGTACAGTCACATAAACTGAACTTTGTGAAATCTTGAAATCTACGCTGAAAAATATTCACACTGAAGATCACCAACACAGATAAGCGCATGTGGGACAGTGTATTATTATTGCTTTGAATGTTGTGCCCGACGCTTGACCCGAATCCTGTGCTTATTTGCTAATTTCTCAGCAATTACACAATTTCTTCCAGAATCCTTTGGCACATATTCTTTATTTATACAAACAGACACTTTGGTGGTCATTTCATTGGATTCTGTACGAACTCATTTTGATATCGTTACCAAAACTGGCATTTACCTTTAATTGTGATTGGCTGACAAGTCATTTTACAATGGCATTTACCATAATGGCAAAGTAACCATAGTCGTAACTCTACTCTGAAACTCTAATACTACTCACCAAAATTGAACTCAGCCTGTTTCAGGTGGAAGACATCAAGTATTGGTTGAAGAGGAAGCAAGCCGGACTGAAGGAGGAAACATTTCTGGAAGACCTGGCTATCCCTGATTAACCTGAGTGTAACATATGCTGTGAGAAATAAGAAAGTGGTCTTATGATATCCTGTATTATATCCATCATAATGATAATCTGAACAAGTGATTGATCTAAACCTGTCTTGTGACCAAAGATAATATTCCAATGTCACTTCAGGAACCACAGTTCCAACCACTTCCTCTAATGGCCATACATATTTGTTTATTATTATTTTTTTTGTGGAGGATAGATTTTAACAGTTAGGGTGCTGCTTTTATGTATTGAACATCAAAAGTTAGTAACTGAGGTGAGGTAAATGGGAACCCGGCAGGAGTAATTCCTTGAATGCACCAAGTGCCTTTAGCAGCTGGAGCTATAGGCAGGGTAACATATAGAGTGCCATTGAATACGGTAGGCAGCTAGAAAATTGGCACCTCATAACTGCTATACATTATCATTGTTATTCAAAAGTCAAACGTTAGAGCCTTGAGTCTTTTCTTACTGGGGAGCGTTTCATGAAATGAATTATAGGATGTATATCTGACAAAGCTTGTTTTATGCAATGGTTACCTTTGTAACAATCAACACCTGTGTTTTTCAATGGATCAGAAATCAAGGAATCTTGTTAGATCTGATTATTTGCCTCACAAATTCTTTATCAAGCAATCCATTGGTTCCATGTTTAAATATCAGTCCCACATACAAAAGAAACATCAAATGATATGGTGATGATCTAAAAGGAAATGAATTTAAGTGATGATGCTGATAATGGTAGATAAAAAGCAGAAGCACAGCAGATAGATAAAGAAAATAAGATCATGAGACACAAAAGAAACTGTGAATACATACCAGCATTTTCAGGAGTTGGATACAAGCAACTGTGTGTTTCTTTCGTAGGCACGTCTAACTTCCGCCCACTTAACGGGTCTTTAGATACATCATCATGTTCATTATTCTCTTTTAGCACTTCAATCCCCAACCTCTTCCCCAGGAATTTTCCATTTGCATTGAAAGGCAATCCTCCAGGTAGGAGCAGTGTTTGGAGACCATCATCATCAGCATCTCCTGGATGTGAGGTTGCTCCTTCATCATAGGATGATGTGCTATCAACAGCTTTTGTAAAATGAAAAATAAAAACAAAAGCTTGCAAAATATTACCAATTATAATAATAATAATAATAATCATCATCATTCATCAACATAATAATAGCAGTGTAACTTAATATTAAGTACCAAAATCCCTTTGTATAGAGCTCAATGCACATAAAGAATTACAACAATAAACAAGAATAGGTAAAAGCTTCCCGTGAAAATGAGAAATAGGTTTGTTGAAGCTGATGATTAACCTGCCCCAGTTATGTCTTTTCTGAACTGCCAAATTGTGTGTTCTTCTGTGTTCTAAACATCAAATTTTGTATTCTTTGGTGAAATGTAAAAAACAAACAACAGAGAAATTGTACGAAGTGAAAATCTTAAAAAGAATTAAAGTTATAGAATACATGGACTGTTGTATGGAGTTAAAGTTTGGTAAAAAAATGCAAATTTGTTTGGCAGATGCTTAACTGAAGAACAATTTTGTTTTATCAGATATTGCTTTTTATTGTAAAAAAATTCTCTGTAATAATAATAATAGCTGGACTTATAAAGCCCTTTTTGCCTGAGGATACAAAGCGCTGCTATTACTACCCTGGATTTAGCTCGAGCTTCCATCACCGGCGCTCAGTGCATTCAAGGAAATAATCTTGCAGGGTACCCATTCACCTCACCTGGGTCGAGTGCAGCATAGTGTGGATAAGTTTCTCGCTGAAGGAAAACACGCCACGGCTAGGATTCGAACCCACGACCATGTTTGAAAGGCGAGAGTCAGAACCACTAGACCATGACGCGCCCTGTATCATGGTAATTCAGATTGTCGACCTTCTTGATTTATGTGATCTTCTTGAATACTGTGAGATATTTCTGTATTGCAGAAAACTCAGGACTTGGTAATTTACCTTTGGCACTCGTAGTTTGGCCTGTAGGAAGATCAACAACCTTGAGAGATAGAAGCCTTTTCTCCTGAGAAGATGGAAGAACACCCCTGAAAGAACCATCATCTGAAATGGGCTTTGTCACAGCGACTAGAATACTGCCCTCTATGTCAGGTACGGAACACACACCCGCAGGCCTCTCAGTCTCACCAAGCTCCTGGTATATGTAAAAGGTTAATGTAAAAGGATTATTGTGTCTATGGTAGTCATAAAGATGCAACAAAATGATTGTGGGGTATCTTTGAAAAGATAAATACCAATTCAAAAAAAAGATCATGAATGAATTTGAACAGAATCTAACTAAATGACAATGAGGTGATTTTTTAAGTAAAACATAAGATAATATTTGCCAAATGATTCAGGAAGAAAATAAGTTTACATTTTTTCAAAGTTTTTCATAACATATCCTGACGTGTGATTATTCATGTTGGTGATTTTAAGCACATTTTAAGTATTTTTTATTTTCACTTCAACCATTTTCATTTTTTCACAATGTTTGGCTTAAAAAAATTAATAAATGCAATGAGACTACAAACCAATTGAATCATTGATATATTTCACAATAACTGGAATTTGAATCGTAAATTGTGTTATTCTTGCTTGAATAGTGAAAAGTATCATCGTATAATTATCTTAATTGCCACATCCCCCCCCCCCCGCAAAAAAAACAACAAATAATGATAACATTATACTTACAATTGTTTGTGGCAACCTCTGTAATGTAGATTCATTGAAAGAATACAGGGAGAGTGTTCTTTTGCTGTGACTTGCGATGACTATTACTCTTCTACTTGGCTGTGAGTAAAGATCAGATAGATATCTAAACTGAATGTTGAATTGCACAAACAATTAATGTTACTTTACATTGCTGCATTAAAAAAGTTTGTTAATGTACATTCTTCTTAACTCCTTGACAAGTGATTTCTATTATTTCCATTGTCTTTGTACAGGAGTATCTGGTTTCAGAAGGCAACAAGTTTGTAAACAAGTGGAATGCCTCTGGCCGTCTCACCTGCATCACGCGATTCAACATAGCAGCAGTGCTGACTTTGAAAACTACTATAACTCGCACAAGATGTTCAGTGATACTTGGTTACTCTTATTTCCACGTTTTATGAACTAGACCAATACACTTTACAGAGATAGGATGGTAATTCAACAAATACCCCCAATGTGGCCAAAGTTCATTGACCTCACATGACCTTTGACCTTGATCATGTGACCTGAAACTTGCACAGGATATTCAGTGATACTTGATTACTCTTATGTCCAAGTTTCAAAAGTCAGATCAATAAACTTGCGAAGTTATGATGGTAATTCAACAGATACCCCCATTATGGCCAAAGTTCGTTGACCTTTGACCTTGGTCATGTGACCTAAAATGCGCACAGGATGTTCAATGATACTTGATTACTCTAATGTCCAAGTTTAACGAACTAGACCAATAAACTTTCAAAGTTATGATGGTAATTCAACAGATACCCCCAATTCGGCCAAAGTTCATTGACCCTAAATGACCTTTGACCTTGGTCATGTGACGTGAAACTCATGCAGGATGTTTGGTGATACTTGATTAACCTTATGTCCAAGTTTAATGAACTAGGTCCATATATTTTCTAAGTTATGATGACATTTCAAAAACTTAACCTCAGGTTAAGATTTTGATGTTGATTCCCCCAACATGGTCTAAGTTCATTGACCCTAAATGACCTTTGACCTTGGTCATGTGACATGAAACTCTAATAGGATGTTCAGTAATACTTGATTAACCTTATGGCCAAGTTTCATGAACTAGGTCCATATACTTTTTAAGTTATGATGTCATTTCAAAAACTTAACCTCAGGTTAAGATTTGATGTTGACGCTGCCGCCGCCGCCGTCGCCATCTGAAAAGCGGCGCCTATAGTCTCACTCTGCTATGCAGGTGAGACAAAAACAGGAAAATATATCTGCAAAACTGGATTAAGCACTGCGAGACATCAATAGGTGTGTCAATACTAAAAGACAAATTCTAAAAATGTCACTGATACCATAATTTAATCTCTTATGTATTGAAAAATAAACTAAACACAGGTGCTATTGAGTTGAATTAATGTTTTTTTTCTTTCAATTAATGCCCCTTGGTGCTGCATTGATTGGATCGTTGAATAAAATCAGCGATAGGCCTTATGCACTGACATCATAGCCGCCATGGTTGCCATCTTAGACTGTAGCCATTGCCTTGCATGCATTGCTGATCTACAGCTGGCGCATCTCTGACTACTGTGTTTATGTGTATTCCTATATCCTCTGAGGGAGGGCTGTTGCACCCACAAATGTAATAACGCCCACAAATGTAATAACACTTTACCCACAAATGTAATAACGCCCACAAATGTAATAACACTTTACCCACAAATGTAATAATTTTTGATCGCCCACAAATGTAATAATGACTTTACCCACAAATGTAATAAATTTGAAGGGATTTTTGGCGAATCCGTTCTAAACTAAAATCCTATATTAATGCGTTCATATAGCACAAAAATGCAAAGTCTTTTTTTTCAGACCGGGTTAATAAAACATCAAAGTACAAGTCCAAAGCCTTTCTTCCAGACCCGGTTGTTTAAAAAATTATAATATAAATCCAAAGTCTTTTTTCCAGACCCGGTTGTTTAAAAAAATATAATAAAAATCCAAAGTCTTTTTTTCCAGACCCGGTTGTTTAAAAAAATTGTGATATAAGTCCAAAGTCTTTTTTCCAGACCCGGTTGTTTCAAGAATTTTAATAAGTCCAAAGTCTTTTTCCTGACCCAGTTATTTCAAAATTTATAACATAAGTCCAAACTAAGATACGATAATGATATTCCTGTGGAAAAAATGGTAATCGAGCTTAGTCTTTTTTCCAGACCCAGTTAATTAAAACTGGTGGAATTAATGTCTTTGTTGTTGTTTCAACTTATACGGTGTATATTGTGAATATATGCACTAAGAGTAAATTGAGAATCAAGCGTAGTCTTTTCTCCAGACCCGGTTACCTGTTATTTAAACATTATGAATAACAGTTTAAAAACAGTATAAAGACCCCATAATCTTATTAATGCTGGATATAGCGTAGTCTTTCAGCCCGACCATTTTTTTCTTAAAAATAAAAACGCTAATAGTAAGAATTAAAAAAAAATCAAAGTCTAAGACCAAACAAACCTTCAACCTAAGAATCTGTTTTAAAAGAGGTTTAGAGTGTTATCTTTATTCCAGACCTAAAACAGTTACGAAAAAATGTTCTACCATAAGACCTTTTTTTCTTATTCTCGTGGAATAACACGAGTTTTAAAACGTACTCTTTCCTCCAGACCCGGCTATTAAAAAAAAGTAACTGAAAAACTTCGAATCTAAGACCAAATTTCCAAAGTTTCATCCAGTAAAGATATGTCTTTTTTTAAATAATACTACTACCCCTACAAAACATTGTAATAACACGTGGGTAAAGCAGACATCCTTTCTCCAGACTTGGTTACTATTTGAAAAATAAAATAGTTTTTACAAATATTCTAAAACGAATACCCAATAATCTAATTACTGTGGAACAACATGAAGACCGATTGTCGAAGATCGACTTTCCTCCAGACACAATTATTTCAGGAATAAAAAAAATCAATAAAACTCAACCCCCAACAACGAATCTAAGAACCAACAATCCTCCAAATTAAGACCATGCATGTAGAAAAGCACATGTTTAGAGCGTTGTCTTTATTCCAGACCCGGTGATTTAAAAATGATTTAAACAATCCTAAAAACAAAAGACTCATATTCTTATTCTTGTGGAATAACACGAGTATTATGCTTATTCTTTCGTCTGGACCCGATTATTTAGAAGATAAAGAAATATTGAAAAAAAATGACAGCTGAGACCAATCTTCAAAATTAAACCCACTTAAAATGCTTGGGCTTAAAGTGTTGTCTTTACCCCTCACCGACGTATATTATAACTTTTGAAACGACCGGGTCTGAAAAAAAGACTTTGGACTTGCATTATAATTTTTGAATTAACCGGGTCTGGAAAAAAGACTTTGAACGTATATTATAATGTTGAAACAACCGGGTCAGGTAAAAAGAATTTGGACGTATATTATAATTTTGAAAAACCGGGTCTGGAAAAAGACTTGGACTTGTACTGTAATATTTCATTAACCGGGTCTGGAAAAAAGACTTTGAACTTTTGTGCTATATGAACGCATTACTATAGGATATCAGTTTAGAACGAATTCGCCAAAAATCACTTCAAATGTATTACATTTGTAGGTAAAGTCATTATTACATTTGTGGGTAAAGTGCATTATTACATTTGTGGGTAAAGTGTTATTACATTTGTGGGCGTTATTACATTTGTGGGTAAAGTGTTATTACATTTGTGGGCGATCAAAAATTATTACATTTGTGGGTAAAGTGTTATTACATTTGTGGGCGTTATTACATTTGTGGGTAAAGTGTTATTACATTTGTGGGCGTTATTACATTTGTGGGCGATTATTACATTTGTGGGTGTAACAAGGGCGCTATGAGATTATGATGTCATATGCATAAAGTCCATGTGTGGGGTGCAGCAGGGTGGTTTGGAGGTGAAGAGGGGCTGATCATCATTCTTAAAGGTCAAGTCCACCCCTGAAAAATGTTGATTTAAATGAATAGAGAAAAATCAAACTAGCATAATGCTGAAAATTTCATCAAAATCGGATGTAAAATAAGAAAGTTATGGCGTTTTAAATTTTCGCTTATTTTTCACAAAACAGTGATATGCAAAATTCGGTGTAATGCAAGTGAGTCAGTTGATGATGTCCATCACTCACTATTTCTTTTGTTTGTTATTGTTTGAATTATACAATATTTCATTTTTTACAGATTTGACAATAAGGACGAAGTTGACTAAATCATATAGTATTAAACAATGCTAATTCCACATGTTCAGGGAGAAATAATCGCTCTTTCACTTGACAATGAGGAGAAAATAAGAATATTTCATATTTCATGTAATAAATTAACAAAAGAAATAGTGAGTGGATGACGTCATCAGTCTCCTCATTTGCATACCGACCAGGATGTGCATATAACTGTTTTGTGAAATTAAGTGAAACTTTGCAATGTCATAACTTTCTTTTTTACATCCAATTTTGATAAAATTTTCAGTGTTATGCTTGTTGGATTTTTCTCTTTTTACCTAAATCAACTTTTTGTTTAGGTGGACTTGTCCTTTAAGAGGAAGACTTACCTGATAATGTATGATAGAAGGTGTGATGATACCATGTAGATCAATATGAGAAACAAACTTCTTGCTCTTTACATCAAGTAATGTCAATCTTGCACAGCTGTTTGCCCCAGGCTAGCTCAAATAAAATGAAAAGAGACAAGTATGATATCAATTCATGATAATTATGATAAATTACTTCATGATCATTCTTTACATGTTCCAAAAAGTCAGTGGTTAATGTAAATTTTGGGAAGGGGGGGGGTCTTTTTCATGTATATCATGCTTCTAAAAAATTCTTCAACTCAATGTTTCATGACATTGAATATTCATCAATGTTTTCACAACTTTCAAAGTCTGGAGACTAGTCTACTAAGCCGAAAATCTCGAAAATTCATATTTCACTGCAGTAATGACAACCCTTCCACAAAGACACGATTTATTCTTTTAAAAAAATGAAAGCTTAACAGAAAATTTAAGATGTTGAAATAGTCCTACCTCTCTTGTCTGCTTGAACTGGGGAACTCTGAATGTACCATGTGATTTCAAGTGAGTCAGATCCACCATTTTGTTTCCACTGTCATTTAAAGACATGTTTTCCTTCCTACTATTCAAAAACTGAATCTTGCTTCCTCCTATAGGGATGCTTTCCACATTGGTACTTTGTGATTTCAAGTCTTTGGTCAGGTGATAGTGTGGCTTTTCATCACTGGTTTCAGCCTGGTAGATACTAGTCCTGACCTGATGGATGTTCATGGCAGGAGCCATTCGCTTTGGACGATCCTTTGTTTCATCCGAATTAGTACTGTTGAGAGTAGTACTGTTGCTTTCCATGTGCCTTTCAACATTCCTAGTTGTAGTATCGGCAACATCACCCACTTTACGTTCTTTGGTCAGGGCCAGAATGTCCATCATGTCTATCGGCCCTGTCTTCTTTTTTAATGCTTCCTCCACTATCCTGCTTGCAAGAGATTTGCCATCTTCTGTAGAACAGTTGCCATGGCTACCTCTATGATTAGGGGATTGCAATAAATTATCACCAGTATCTAGTTCAGTGGAAGATGAACAATGTACTTTATTTCCTTTGGTATGAGAGGTTTCAAGGTTACCATTTGCATTAAGTTTCTTTAGCTCACAGTCCAAATTGGAATGGCTGGGACTAAGAGGCAAACTGGGCCTGTTCTCACCAATTACAGAATGAGAAGTTTTAGGAATGTCCTTCCCCTGGAAATCATTCCCTGCAATGTCTGGTGAAAACAGGTCAGAGGAGAGCTCAGTGACTATCTTCTGCAGTGGTAGTTCTGTTGCTATGGCAATGATGTGATTTGAGATGGGCATCAGAGAGCACACAGAACCAGGGTTTCTGTAATAAGACAAAGATAAAAGATACAGATGCAAATTGTATGAGCGAGAGATTTTGCTTAAATTATCATCCATGCACAATATTCATCTTCATTGACAAATCCATTTTGATGATGATAATTGAATAAGAATCAGCAATCCTGTAACACAAAACCTTAAATCTGATCATTATCATTTGTTATTATAATTGTAAATTGTGGTCAATGCAATCACTCTTATGATTAACTGCTATGCTCTGTGTAAACAGGCCCCAAAATTTGCTAATGTAATTGATCCTGCAACAATGTAATTTTTTTTCATACTTTCATGACTAGATTTCTTTATGTAAATGGGGGACTGCTTTAGACATAGTCATATTGGAGTCAAAACTATGTATACTCGTTTCAGCAATAATTTAAATTTGACCATTTTAACCCTTTGAACCAGACAGGCCGAAATACCGGCCTACAAGTGAACGCACATATACCCGATAGGCGGCCTACAGCCACATGACTTCAAAATATCAGGTGATCTTTTAAAAATGACGTCATCTTTCTAGTACGTATACGTGTAGGAATATTTACCGTAGTTGATAATTTCAGTCAAGATTGGCAATGATTTCGGAAGGATTTCGCATAAAAAATGGCTAAAATATGCCACTTTTCTGTGGTTGCTCGTGTCGTATGTGCAGTGATACACGGCGTAATACGAGGCGAGTCACATGCTCACTATGGGGAAGCAAACTGATACATCTGACTTTGGTAAAAACAGTGATTTTGAGCCCAAAACAGACACTAAAGTTGATATTTCTGTTTGTTGATTAGGTCAACGAGAAGGTACAAGACTTCAGCTGCTCGGTCCGAGTATTAGCGGGGGGAAGATGCCGTTGGGTGACTTGGGTCTCGAATCATGGAATTTTGTGAATGTGGTCGATATGTGCAAATAATTCAGGATATACGTCACTGCCGCACCTAATAATTTAGGGTTCAAAGGGTTAAGAAGACCTTTATTAGGTTTATCAAACAATGCTCTATGATCTTGTTCATTTTTATATCATTGACCAGAAAACAGGAATGATTGTATGTTTTATTTGAGATTAGCATACCTTTCCATGAAGGTTGTCTCCATGCTTGTAACAGCCTCAGATTCAGTATTCATTCCATATATCTGTAAGAACAGGAAGCAAGAAAATCAAATAATATAATTTTATGAATTCCCAAAAGGGTGAAAGATAAGATAGATGGATGTATTGTATTAGGTATGATAGTGGCACATTGAACTTGATGCAATGAATCCATTGCATACTGAAACCACATGATCCCACATACGAAGCCAATGGAAAACAACAATCGACAGGATGAGGAGACAACAAAAATCATTGGGGTTTCACAGGTAGATAAAAATGATGATTCCTATCATTTAAAAGTATTAAGCAATTTTTTTTGGAAAAAGGCCCCTAAAATATTTGAGATCACCTATTATTCTTCATCATGGATAAGAATTGAATTGAGAGGATACGTGATAGGAACAAAAAGGTTTTCAGTAACCAAAGTCACGAGAAGAAACCTTGTGGGAGGCCCACAAAGATTTGGAAGTTGGAGACCATAGAAGAAGATGCTTCATACGGACTCGAAGACAGAATAGCTTGAACAATTCCCATTAGGGAATGGAATGTCCAACAGGTAGATAGAAACCTTGAGGGAGGCCCATAGCAGAAGTTTCAGATGGACTTGAAGACAGAATAGCTTGAACAATTCCCATTACGGAATGGAATCTCCAACAGGAAGATAGAAACCTTGAGGGAAGCCCACAAAGATTTGGAAGTTGGAGACCATAGAAGAAGATGCTTCATACGGACTCGAAGACAGAATAGCTTGAACAATTCCCATTAGGGAATGGAATGTCCAACAGGTAGATAGAAACCTTGAGGGAGGCCCACAAAGATTTGGAAGTTGGAGACCATGGAGGAAGATGCTTCATACGGACTCAAAGACAGAATAGCTTTAAAAATTCCCATTAGGGAATGGAATGTCCAACAAACATACAAAAATATGGAACAAAATTGCCTCCAAATGAAGATACTCACTTTGAGTTGATTACCATTAGACAGAATCAGGTGACGTCCATCCAGTGTCCAGCATGCAGCAGTAATGTCCAGTCCATCGTCCAAAACAGTACTGGTCTTTCCACTCTTGATGCTGAAGAGGATTACCTGAGACTTAGTGAAGACTACAATGAGTGGCAGATTTGGGTGCCATACACAACCTGCATGGAGTTAACACACAAGAATTGGGGTTTATGAATTATATTTAGAAAGTTAGCTTTCAAGCACTGGGCTGAAAATATTAATATCTAAATAAATAGGGTAAAATTCACAGAGCAAAATGCTGAAAATTTTATCCATCTCTCTTTCAATTCTTTCTTTCTTCTCTCATTTCCCCAATCTCTCTTCATTTCTCTAACTTTTTCTACCACTCAATGTGGGTGTGTGGTTGGTAGACTGAGATGCAGAAAGATTAAAGGGTAAGAGCCAGTTACAGGAACCCATATACACATCAGTTACACCCATATATCACAAGAAAAAACCCTCAGTAAATGTGTATTGTCATTAATAACTTTTTAAGAACAGCTTTATGAAACACCCACCAGGCTTGGGGGAAATGACAGGTGGAAATTAGAGGTGGATGTTCTTTTCTCGATCAGAACCACATTGGAAATATTTAATGTAATCAAAGCCTACCTTTTCCATGCTCTCTATGCTCTATTGTGTGTAGTTTCTTGAACTCAGGATTGCTGACAGACATCCTAAATGAAAGAAAAGTATTACATAAAATAGGAGCTGCAATAGGAATACCTGTGCACTTAGATATGGTTACTTCTAGGATAATTAATGTACCCTCTGCAATACCCTCATTTCTAATATTATGTGTTAACTATCTTCATGGTGTATAAACAATACTTTCAATTTCAAAGAATGTACATGTGTATATATGTAGGTGCAATAGAACCAGGTTAATTAGGCTGCTAAAAAACATAGATATTTATATTTAATGATATTTGAGCAAGGACAATTATTTAAAAAATTGAAGACTTCCAAATTGTAATGTACCGATCAGTCATTTTTCTACTAAGTTCAAGTCTTGTTGTATAAAATTCACAATCGAATATATAAATTGATTGATTAGTTTGTCAGTATCAACACCTGATTCCATTAATTCCACCAACGGTTTTATTTGAACTTCAGAGTTGAAGTTGGTGTTAAGAGCATGAATCAACCTTGTTTCAACACTGAATATTAAACTATAAAAATGCTATCATTTAATTCCTTGATTATCACACCTAGTGATGTCAGTTCTAGCAACAGTCTCACTTCAAGTTTGGTGATGGATT